>NC_058133.1:412134137-412157759 GCF_016433145.1 Gracilinanus agilis | reverse complement strand
CCTTCCTTCCTTCCTTCCTTCTTTCCTTCCTTCCTTCCTTTCCCCCTCATTTTATACCTTACTCTTATATTAATTGTGAATCGATTATATTCTTGTTGTTTGCCTTATACGCATAAAAAATGCAGGTTACATTTTTGCTATCTTTGACAGCATATTGGGGTTTCTTTAGTTAAAATTAGTCATTGGACTCCATCATATTTCTGATGAAGTTTAGGTTCATTTTTTGTTGTTGTTATTATCACCATCTGAAATGTAAGCAACTGAAAAATCTTCTTGGAGTATAAAAATTTGCTCTTTGCTTTCTTAAAGTCCCCATCAACTGTTTTGTAATCATTTGAAATGATAAAAACCTCCCTAGAATGTGAATTCTATGTAATGATCCAACATTAAAACATGAAATATACACATGCTTGTGAGTACAGTTGTATTTAAGCTGTGTAATTGAGCTATAGAGGAAAATAAGCTATATAAACATCAAAATGAGTTTCTAAACAATTAGTTTAAATTTTGCCACTACATATTTCTGCATAAAAATGACTAGCTGATATGTAAAGGTAAATTTAATTTTTTTTAATTTTGTAAATAAAGGAGTTCTTTTAGATGAGAAAGAGAAATAAAAGGGAAAGAGATTTGTCAGCCAGAAAACTCTATTCTTGGGTGTTGGCTTTTTACCCTTTCCCTCTGGCTACCTTCTTTCTCTTATCCTATCTACTGTCATCCAGCATGCATGTGTGCACATTAATAACAGCCCATATTTACATACTGCTTGAAGATATATAAAGCATTTTATGTACATGATCTTATTTGATCCCCAGAATGAGTTTGGGAGTTAGTACTATTATTTCTATTTTACAATTGAAGAAAACAAGAAAGGCTATTAGGTACCTAGGTTCATGTAAGCTGCTTTGCCAGGGATGTGTTTAAATTTGAACACAACTGCAAGAGAATTTTGATGTAGATTGTATTCAGTTGAGGTAAGTGACAAATCATACAGATTAAGTCTGCTATGACTTGGATTAACATTTTCCAAGTAATCTTTCTCATCACCCCTTCTCCCTACTACCATCTCTCCTCTTTAGTTTACATACCCCTCGACCAGATCCTGAAACCTAAATTTTTTCCAGCCAACTCTTTCCAGCAGGTATCCACTTGCCAAGATGTAGGAGACAAAATGGTTCACTAAGATCAAAGAAGAGTAAAATCATAGAAACTCTTTTACTTTAGAAACCACAGGAGATACAGCACAGTCAGGTACTTCCAAAAGTCCGCACCATCACTCTTTGAGTTGAATAAGGGTATATGTTTTAGGTGGCAAGGAAGGATTTGTGAGGATGCACCTAGTGAAGGACCTAGAAAGGAGCTATTTGGGCAGGAAAAAATTCAAATCATACCCCATGGAAAGGTGACATACCATCAGTGTGTGGGGTTAGTTGGATAAAATGTATAGGGCAGGTGGATTTTACACATTTTGCCAAATGCATTCCCAAGGAAATCTTCAAGACTCAGGTTCTATCTGCTGTATGGGCATATAACAGAACTGATTCTCTTAAATAAAGAGAGAAGCCAATATGCTCATTGTTCTGCTTTCCCTCTCTCTCATTCATTTTGAAAACTCTGTTTGCTTTGTGAGAAATAAACAAATTGCTGAGAGGAAAGGAGGGGGCTTTTCTTGGTGGGGGAGGAAGAAATGTCCCTATTTTGCAATGTGGAAACTGTTTCAATGGTAATACTAACACATAGAAAATTTTTTAAATTATTATGAATTTAACAAACACAGAGAGAAGAAAAAAACATATACAAATCAGAACAGAAAAAATGTATGAAAACATGTATCTCTTTTATATTTTGCTTACATTAAAAATATAATAAATTCTACTTTCTATGTTATTTTCAAAGCTGTACTGTAACATTGGAATTTTAAGCTGGAATGGATTTTCAATATCATTTGATCCAAGTCCCTCATTTACAGATAAAGAAACTCAGGTCAGGGACCACTGAATTGTCCAAGGTCATATACCAAGACTGGAAGTAGAATTAGAACTAAAACCAATTTGTTTTGACCCCAGTTCACTGTTCACACTCCTTTCAAACTCTTTCCCTAACCCAGTGATGTGCAACCTTTTGAGCTTGGTGTGTCAAAATTTGCCAAAAAAACAAGCATAACTCAGGTGGTGTGTCACTTGGAGAAAAAAAACACATAATTTAGTGACATTTAAAGTTTAAATAACAAAAATGTATAATTTTGGGGGCAGCTGGGTAGCTCAGTGGAGTGAGAGTCAGGCCTAGAGACAGGAGGTCCTAGGTTCAAACCCGGCCTCAGCCACTTCCCAGCTGTGTGACCCTGGGCAAGTCACTTGACCCCCATTGCCCACCCTTACCAATCTTCCACCTATGAGACAATACACCGAAGTACAAGGGTTTAAAAAAAATGTATAATTTTAATATATAACTGTATTTAATAAATCAAAATAGTAAATTAATATAGGTAGAATTGTCATCTATAGTGCACAGAGTGTCTACACTACACTACAACAAATGTTTTATCCTTGGCATGCTGCCCCATACTTCTTTGTATGTGGCCGCATGACATAGAAAATGGCTACGCATGTCAGTGCTGACACATGGGTCATAGGTTTGCCATCACTGCCCTAATCCCTTCTACACCTCCTGCTTCCATTGTATCAAATGAAGAACTGGCTCTGGTGTTAGGACAACTTAGGCTAAAGCTTCATCTTTGACATTTATTGTTTGTGTAATCCTGGGCAAGTCACAGTTTCTCAATATCTCAGGTAATTCTCTAAGATTTTAAATGTCAAAACAATTGTTGATTTGCATTTATATAGGGAGTACTTTCACCAGTAGTTCCCTATGCAAACAGATAAGAAAGAAAAAAAAAACCCTACTAATTTTTTTTGCATATTCTTGAGATTCTCAGCTTTTCTTCACAATCTTATTGCTTTATAGATTTTAGTTTAGGCAATGGAATATTCCTCTTCCAATCTTTCAACAACAACAACAACAACAACAACAACAACAACAATAAAATCTTGGACTAAATTTTGGGAGAGCAAGCTTGTAGCTTTGGCCTCTACTACTTATCAGTCACACAACCTAGGTCAATTCTCTTCTAGGCTTTCTTTAGCTTTCTTATCTTTAAACAAGAGGGTTGGACTATGCCCCAAATTCATAATTTGAAATAATCCTGAGAACTATGAAAAAAATGCCATTGACCCTTTTTCAATATAATGAAAATAATCAATATAATGTATTTTATTTTATGCATTTAAAGGTGTTATTCTGAGGCAGGGTCCATAGGCTTCACCAAACTGGTTTTCTGACTATCAAATAAGTCCACAACATAAAAAAAAAAAAAAATTAAGATACCCTGAGACAATCTCTAAGATGTCTTTTAACATTTTATGATTCTGATGTATTTTTGTTGTTACTAATTCATGAAAAATCTTATCACATTTTTAAAGGAGTAAGATAAGGGACTTCAGTTATTATTACACAAATGGAAAAAAATAACCTCTAAATAATTCAACTATCGTTGATTTATAATTAAGTCAAGTCCTATTATAGCAATGCCATTATGATCCAAATCTCTAGGTAACAAAAGATTATGGAACCCTTGGGTAAATGTTTTAAGCAATTTAAAATCTAGCATTATAAAATATTTTAGAATGGCCTTTGAAAGCCATCATAATGGAATTTGTTCAATGCTATTTTTCTCTCCCTGGAGAATGCAAAGTACCCTGCAAATAAGAAGAAACAGAAGTTTGAACTAGAATATTAGACATTAATTAGCCAACTCCTTAAATTTTTATATAAAGAAACTGAAGTCCATGAAAGTTGCCCAATTCTGACTCTATTTGTTTTGAAGGAGAATTGCAGTTTGAATGATCATTTTGAGAAGCTAAAAAATGAATGTTGTATATATAATTTTTCTATTTCAACTCATAGTTCATTAAACCACTCAGAGAACTCCCCTATACTGAGAGAACACTTTGCTTTCCACTGTCTGTCAAGTTTAATCTTGTCTTTCAGTTGATGTATTTTATGACTAAAAAGACCAATGGCTCTATTTGTCTAGCAAGAATAACAGTCATTGTCAGCTTTCATTAACTTCTTCCTCTTCTGACAATGATAAACAAATATGGTTCCAAAAAGTTCTATTGATTTCTCAGACTATATTCTCTTAATTTAAAAGAGGGCATTTCACTAGCATTTTAGAGAATAATGGCATCATACCATCATTGGTCTTATTCGTACCAATGCAAAGAAAATATTCTTAAACAATATTAGAATGGTATAGCTATGTTGTGCATGCATGTGCAGTTGCTAATGTGCATGTGTTTGTGTCAGGGCCAATTTTTGAAAGCTATATTCATTCCTTGTCCCCTCCTTTCCCAGATTTCTTATAATTCCTAGACTCAGAGGTTGGACCAGATAGCCTCTGAGGTCTCTTTCAGCTCCAAATGGGTGATCCTTGGAAATGTCTCTATTATCTTGACTCACATTATGCTTATTCCTGACTCTGACTTTGCTTATATGACTGACATTATAGGCATTGGAGCAAAGTTTGAGGGTATGTCATGACATCTATACCCTCAAACTTTGTTCCAATGCCTATAATGTAAGAGGGGAAAGAAGTTTTGATGGAGAGCAGCAGTGCCATACAGGAATAGCACTTACTTAGTAGTCTCAAGGGGAAGGAGAGAACAGATGCTCATGGGTGAACAGTCTTACAGTGTATGACCTATATTGCTTTGGTTCACACAGCGCAGTAGTTTTGATATCACACACACAAAGTCCTTCTACACTACAATATTCCCATTCAAGTTGAAAGCCCAGAGGAATTTGGGCTCAAAGTTGTGTAGAGTCTTAAACGAAGTGTTGATATGGCAGTGGTAGGAGGCTACTTCACCATAAAATAGTGGAGCAGAGTAGACCTTTGAGATAAGAATATTTTCTAATCAGGTATAAAGAATGAGAGACAAAGACTTAGGAAAGAAACCTAACTGTTGCATGTGAGCAAGAGGCTTGGGGTGGGGGTGGGGGGTAGTGGTAGTGGTAATGCCCAGTTCTCGGGTTTATTAACCTTGGCATACATGCATCCTTGAAGAATATGGCTATTTCAGTGAAACTGGTTTTTGTCTACTCACAATGACCTTTCTCTTTCTTTACTGATATCAAGAACTAAGATTAGTGGGAATGAAATCCTGAACTATTGTAGTAGCATTATGAGTAGAGAAAAGATGGCAGATCAAAGAAGTGTGGAGACAGAATCTATAGTTCCTTGCATATGGAAGGCAATTAACAAATGCTTCCTGAATTGAACAAGTCTGATGTAATAGAACTTGATGGCCAATTAGAGGTAGGTTTGAGGGCGATGGAATAGTTAGAGATGGTCCTGATATTTGTGCATGACTGACTGAGCAAGGTGGTGGGTGCTACTGACAGAAATAAAGGAGTTAGGAGGAGAACAGGTTTAGGGTGGCAGGTAATAACTTTAGTTTTGGACATGTTGAGTTGTATGTCCTATAGATATCCAGCAGATGATCAGAAATGTTAGACTGGAGCTCAAGGGAGTGCTCGGTGCTGGATGTTTATTTTGAGGAGTCATTTACTTAGATATGACACTTAACCCATTCATTCAACAAGCTACACTTAGATAACTATTCTTTGCCAGGCACTGTGCTAAGGAATCCAAAGAGTTATAAGAGAAAAAAACATGAAACAGACTGTGTTTGGGGAGAATAGATTGTGATCACCATGGGAGAAAGTACAAATAGAGAAGAAAGCTGAGGGTAGGATCTTGGGAGACATTGTGCCTAGCAAATTGGAAAAGGATAATGAATAAGTGAAAAAGAGACCAAGAAATGTTGATCAGACAGGAAGAGAGAGCAGTCAGTTAAGTCAACAGAGAATAGAGCATACAAGGTATATATTTGTGGAGGGGGGATGGAGCACAGAGTTGGATTTGTTTAAGTATCATGCTAAAGAAAAATCAAGGAGGGAGTGTGAAAAGCCTCTACAATTTAGTTATTAAGAAATCATTGTTGACCTTTAAGAAGGCAGTTTCAGTAGAGTGATGGGGTTGGAAGTCAGATTGAAAAGGAGTGATTGGGCAGAGAGGAAGCAGATATAATGAGAGTTATAGGCTACTTTTTTTGTTTGTTTAGATATAAAAGGGTGGAGAAATATCTGCAGGCTTAGCTATGCAGCTTAACAATTTTAACAAAAAAAAAATACATTACCTAATTCCAAACTGACCCTCCATTCCTTTCACAAGGTTTAATTTAAAAAAATATTCAAAATCTACGATGCCTACTAGGTAAAAAGAGGGGGTTGATTTTTGTAGTTTTGAGGATTCTGAAAACTATCTTTGCATTGACCAACATATTTGCCTCCTTTGATTTTCTTTTTCTGTAGGACTAACTTTAAAGTAGTTTCAGTATTAATCAGGCAAGATGATGTCCAATTTAAAATAAAATCAGCCTGTTTTTCAAAGAAAGTAGCAACAAATGCATTCTACAAACAGAGGGTAAAAAGTGCTGAGGCTTCTCTGACATGGCTAATCTGAAAGGAATCTGGAGAAATCAAGTACAGCTGCCCATATTTCCTCATTAAACAGACAATCCTGGGATTGAATGCCATATGTCTGAACTGAGTTTCCTGTTAGGAAGGGAGCCTTCTGTAGGCTAAATATGGAAACATAAACAAGGGTTTTCATTTAGAGGGCCTGATTATTAAAATTTTGTTTGTACTGTTATGCCACCAAATAGACTAGTGGATTGTAATAGCAGAAATCATTGAGCTAGGCAGTAAGATTTTAGCTAGATTATGAACTATTTAGGTGGGGGTAAGTCAGCCATACCACTTTCACTGAGTCCTTTTGTCAAAAATTCTTTGCTTAATTTACTTAATGTAATGTGTTTACTCAGTCTTGGGAGAAAACATAGAATGGTTATGAATGTTTCATGCTGCTGAAACCACAGAGACCACTTTTATTTTTTCTAAACTATCTAAGGAGCTTTAATTCAAAAATCTATCTTCACAAATAATACTGTATATACCCTATTGTTTTATTCATTCAAGTATTAAACTCAGAATGAAATTTACATGAATTACTTTAGAATTTACAAAGTATATCTTGAGATTCAAATGCCAAGTGGCATGTAATTAGATAGCTTGAATGTTTTCTCAAGTCACTACTTTAAAAATCAATGCATTAGAAATGGAAAATTAATATAGGTTGTTCTACTTTAAACTAGGAGCTTGGGCAAATTTTCATGATGCTGGGACATTGGACAGGGCTTCTAGAAAGTTTTGTGTACCTAGAGCTGGAATGGATCTGAGAAATCCTCCAGTCTAATGGCTTCTTTTACAGATGAGGATACTGAGGGAGGCTAAATGACATCCCTAAGTTTCTTCAAAGAGAACATAGCAGAGTTAATATTTGGACTTAGATCTAGGGATGCTAATTTCAATGTTCTTTCTACCAAACGATAGAAGAATAAAATATTAAAAAAAACATTAAGTGAATTAATGAATTGTGAAAGATTGCTCCAAGTCTCTTAACAAGAGAAATGGTAATCAGAACAAACTGGAGGTTTTAGTTCACACTCAGCAAATTGTCAAAGACTATAAAAATAGTCAATGGTCAAAGCAATTATGGAGAGATGGACACATTAATGTATGTTGGTAGAACTTTGAAATGGTCCAGTTCTTCTGTAAAGCAATTTGGAATTGGGCTAGAAAATTATCTTTAAATTGTTGATACATTTTGACATAAAGAACTCCCTTCTAGGCATATGCCCCAAAGTCATCAAAAACAGAAATATGGGTTATATATAAGTATATATAAATATATATAATACTCAAATAAAAACAATAAATAAATAATAGTAAATAAATAAACAATAAAACAAAAATAAATAAATAATGGATGAATGGATGAATGAATAAATAAATAAAAGAAATACTTAAGGACCATATGAATTTTCCAACTTAAGTTGGAAAATTCATATGGTCCTTAAGTTGAGAATAAATTAGATACCCATCAATTAGAAAATGGCTAAATAATTTGTGATATATCACAGTAAATGGAATGCCATAAGAAATGGTGAATATGAAAAACTCAGAGAAACACAGGAAGACATATATAAATTATTGCAAAATAAAGAACCAGGAAAACAATATGCATTGTGACTACAGCAAAAAATGAAACTAAATGGCATGAAATTAAAACAATTATGATTGATCTGAGGGAGGAGATGAGAAAAGGTACTTTCCTTCTTTGCAGAGGTTATTGGGGGGGGGGGGCAGAGGGAGGCATTAGAATAAAACATCCCATAAGATGTCAGACTTACTTGATGTGTTGTTTAGTTTAGTGAACTAGATTTTTCTTTATCCTTTTGTAATTTTTATTATAAAAGATGATATAGATGACAAGGAAAAGACATGTTTAGTTAGAAATGAAGAGGTAAAAAACACAAATCTTAAAATAAAAAAATTTAAATTGAAGAACTGAGCAATGTACTTAACATTGGGAAAGATCAGCCCTTGAGGATATTACAATGTAGCATATACAATGGTATAGTTAGGGAATGAAAACAAACTTTAAGATTACTAATCAACCTCTGGATAGCACTGGCAAGATTTATACCTCCCTCAACATCACATCTTAATAACAGAAAAGTTGAGTCAAGAAGCTTCTAGGTTGTATTTACTATTTGCCAGGCACTGTGCTAAATTCTAGGAATACAAAAATAAGCAAAAAAAAAAAAAAAAGATAGACCTTACCCTCAAGGAGATTACATTCCAATGGGGGAAGATAATACATAAAAGGGAGTTGAACAGGAGTAGGGTGAGGAACTCATCCATGTAAGGACCTAGTGGCCGAGCCTGGAAAACGAAGGATACCTGGTCTCCCATCATTACCCACAAAGTTAATCCTGGAAAGAAATCATTAATAGATGAAAGAGACTGCAGGGGTGCAAAAGGGGAAAAATGGGAGTTATGTCCAGTGTGACCATTTTGGATATAGACAAAAAGGGGGAGGGACAAGATTTCTCCTCCCTTCCATAATTGACAAGCCAACAAAATCTATCAGAAATATCCAGAGTACCTAATATATTATCATGCACAAATGATCTAATTCTAGGTTCTACTGGCATTCTGGTAAGTTCCTCTCTATCACTGATCTCTATTCTAATCTTAAGTGAGATATTCAGACATAGTATAGTATTTGTGAAAAAGAGCACTAGATTTGACTTTTAGAAGACTTAGATTGATTCATGACTCTTTTACTTGCTGTCAATGCAATGTTGGCCAAAACATCATTTCTTAAGCAGCTAGGCAGCTAGGCAGCAAAGTGGATAGAGTGCAAGACTTGGAGTTTGAAGGACTAAGGTTCAAATATGGTCTCAGACACTTCCAATGTGTTACCTTGGGCAAGTCACTTAACCCCATTTGCCTAGATCTTGCCTTTCTGTCTTAGAGTTGTTACTAAGACAGAAAGTAAGGTGGTTTTTTTTTAAGATCATTTCTCCAAAAAAAAAAAGATAATTTCTCTGGGTTTCAATATCTTCATTTTGAAATGAAGGTACTGGATCAGACAACTTCTAACATCCAAAATAAAATGTTTTGCTTCTAAGCTCCCTTTTTAATGCTAAATTTATGGTCCTATGATTTATCAACATGGTCCCATACTCCTTCAGAACAAAGAGATTTGTCAGTTGCTTAGAATAATCCTAGTAATTATCACTCATTATACATTTATACATATTTGAATACAATAATGGAACCACATCCCCATGTATATGCATGCTCATCTTTCCACTAATGTTTTGTGTCTAAGGCTAAATTTGAACTCATGTCTTGTCAAGTCTAGCATGGGCCAGCTTGAAAATTTTATTTAGGGTCCCCAGAAGGCAATAAGGAGAATGATGCAGACACTTTAGGGGGTCAGAAGAGCTATTAAAGCTGGAAGAAGTCAGAGGTGAGATTTATTGATCACAGCTAGTATTTTGTAGAGAGAGTGATGTAGGCTAAGGGATTAGGTAAGCTTTTCACATACACAATGATTGTAAATGATTTATCATTCTCTTACAATAGACTTAGTTTACACCATCCAATCTTAGACAGAGTTTTCTATAAGCTAATAAATCAACAGGTAAATAAGTAACCATCTAACCCAAATTCTCAGGGGAAGTGTTTGCATTGGTGGTTTTAGCAAGAACAGCCAGTTACTACCAGATGCTGCAGGGATGGGTAACCCCAGGTGAGATCATAGAACTATGTGTCTGATTCTAGCTAAACTATGGCTTTGACTTTACTGGCATCTACTCTCTCTATGGCTTGGATTTTATTAAATCTATTCCCTCCTCAGCTTTGCTAGATGGAGTTAGGCTTTGCCATATACATTTCCCCCTTTCTTATTCAAGTCAGACAAATTAAGCTGGAGTAGGTAAATGCATGAAATCAATTTTTGCTTTCTGAAGTGGGAGTGTAGTATAGACATTTGGGTCTGAATATCAGGATCCAGGAGTAAGTACTGGACAAGAAAAGGGTTGTGGAAAGGGAATGATATGATCAGTTACAGATATGATGGATGGTTTGTTTTTCCTAGAATGTAACCCTCCCATTGTGCACAGACAGACAACATACAGACAACACAGACAATGTTGACTCCAGGACTAGAATTCTATCCATTATGCCACTTAGATGTTTTATCCAAGAGGGAAGGAAATGGTAAATCCTAGTCCTAGCACAAAATTCCAAATCAGGAATAGGGTTGGAGATATGAGTAGAGAGAAGACACCAAACACTTGAAAAATAGAATAAGCCAAATTACCCCCTCAAGAATAAAAAAAATAAGAACACATTAACTAGATTTTAACTGATAATAGAATCTCAGGGCAAAAAAAAATGGCCTGGACCACAAAGATTAGAGGAATGACTGGAAGAAATTAAGTAACAAAGAGAAAACAGATGTATAAATACTTCAAAAAAGAGAACTGGAAGAATAAACAGGCTAAAGAATTTGGAAAACCTTATCCAAAAATAAAATAAAGCCTGAAAATTAGAAAAGATAAAACAGAAGTCAATATATCTATGAAAAAATAAATATTAGAACAAAATCAAACAATTGGAAAATGTGAAAAAAGAAGCCTTAAAACTAAGTCAAGGAGAAAATATTTAAGAATCACTGAACTCTCTGAAAATTGTGATTTAAAAAAGTTCTCAAATATCATGTTAAAAGAAATAAAAAAGAAATCTGTCTAGATTGAGTAGAACCAAAGAGCTAAGTAAAAATATAAAAACATATATAAGATGAGAAGTAAAGAGAGGAAAAAGTCCAAGAATATATGATATGGAATGTAATATTGACAGTCACAACAATGAATGTGAATGGCATAAATTTACCCATAAAATGAAAAATGGCAGACTGGATTAGAAAGAATTCAACAATACACACTTGAAACAAAGATTCACACAAATTTAAAATGAGGAGCTGGAGAATTTGGTATTCTTCAGGTGAACTCAGAAAAGCAAAGTTAGCAAAATATTCACTTTAGACAAGGTAAGGATAAAAATTGATATGGCTAAAAGAGATAAAAAAGGAAACTTCATTTTGCTTAAGGCAACATAGACAATGAAAGAATTCATATATATGCATATATATATATATATTTGTATGTATATATATATATATTGTAATGGAGGCATGGTGTTTAAGTACTTAAGGAAATGTGAATTGAATTACAAAGAGAAAAATATTTTTATTATTATATAGTATAAAAACTATAATAATGGGAGAATTCAATTATTCCTCTCAGATCTATAAAAATATAAATATTTTTAAAGATTAGTATCTGAATAAACATTTTAAAAAGTTGTATATAACAAATTTTTTATTAATGAATAGGAATTGAAAGGTCTATACATATTTGTCACCATTACCAAAATAGCACCTTCATAAAAACTGACCATGTGCTAGGGTATAAAGAACTTATGAAAAAATGCACAAAGGAAGGTATATTAAATAATCCCTTACTAGTCACAAAATGAAAAAAAGAATTCCTTAAAAAGGCCTGAAGAAAGGATTCAAATTTAGATGGAGATTGTATACAGTAAATCTAAAGAACTTGTATGTCAAATAATAGTTCATAGAACCAATAAATAATTTCATTAAAGAAAAGGGAAAGAATGAGATAAAGTATCATTCCAAAGAGAAAAATTTTTATCACTAAGTACTTTCATCAATAAAACACAGAAAAAAATAGAATGGACATTCACTAAAAAAAAAATCAGAGAAGCAAAAATTTTTAAAACCCAGTTAATTTTTTTTTTAAATCCTGAAAAAAGAAGATACTAACAAAAACTAAAGTAAGAATTTCCAATAATTCAATAGTTAAAACTATAAACTTAAGAAACTAAAAATATAAACCATTAGCTAATCTGAATTTTTAGAAGTAAAAAGAATCTTAGTAATATAAGAATTATGAAGGAAATTTTACCAAAAAAAAAAGAGGAAATAAAGCACATTGTTAGATACTATTTTACTTAATTCTATGCTAACAAGTTGATTACAAATTAAATGGATTGATGTTTACAGAATTATGAAATTGTCAGTTAAAAAAGAAAGAGAGAATTTAAGTAACAGCCTCAGAAAAAGAAATTGACTAAACCATAAATGAATTCCCAAAGGAAAAATACCCAGGATCAGATGGATTTAGAAGTGAATTATATAAGACATTTAAAGAATAACAAATTTCAATATTAATTTTTTTCTAAAAACAGGAAAAGAAAAAATCCTAATAAACTGCTACTATGAAACAAATGTGTTGTTTATACCAAAAACAGGGTGAGATAAAAAAGTCATAGACCAATATTTGTAAAATAGTGAATAAAATATTAGGATGGAAGTAATAGCCATTTATTAAAAATATAAAAATATGTGCATTATGAATTTATACCAAGTGTAGTACGGAGAGAGGGGGTCATGACAGTTTTTTCAAGCTTTGGCTGAGTTCTGAAATCAGTTAGGAGTTTAGAATCTTGAAGGAAAGTTTTAGTTGGTTCGGGGATCTCGTGGAGAGAGAGCCAGAACAGGTGAGCTGCTTCTTTTCCTATCTGAAGAATTGAAAATTTAGTCTAGCTTTGGAATATTTATTTAAGAATTGTTAATTTAGATAAACCCTTTGTATCTCCATACCCTACCTCATTTCCTACCTTCCTTCCCTTACCTTAAATGTCTGTGGAGTGAATAAGGAGAGTAAATCAGAGAGTAGTTCAAATCTGTGAGGGTTTAACTATACTTTGGCATTATTTTATTTAGAGAGGTTAGTTAGTCATCATCTTATTCCCTTTAGATTTCAAGATCACCTTGAGAGCTGAGTTAAGGCAGGACCTTGCTCAAACCCCATCTCTGCCTCCCTTCCCCACCTGAGGTTTCTTTAAAACAACTGTTAGGGCTTCCTTAATCCACTTTGCCTGACAATTTATCCTGAGAAGACAATAAACCCTTTTGTGTTTCAACAGACCTGTTAGTTACTTTGTCAGTTAATTAGTAAGAGAGGGAAGAAGAGGAATAGAACCAACATACTCTGGGCTTGAAGGGAAACTGGGGTATCCATCTTGAAGGAAGGTGTAACTTCAAAACAAGTCCCTTCCTGTGAAATTAACTAAAGCCTGTAGTTAATTTCAACTCAGTCTATTTCCCTCAGTTTGTCTTTAGTCTAAGTCCTAGTCTATAAACCCTGCTCTTTTTGCCTGTTTAGATTAATTCCTCCTTTCCCTGAAGATCTTTGTTACCTTCAGTACTATACTCCCTGACTTCAGCCTCATATTATATATCCTGAATCTCCCTATTTCATCCTATCTGTAACCCATATTATTTACCTAGCAAGTCCCTGACGACCTCCCTTCAAATCCCCTTTTACCACACACCTTTCCAAAATTCTCCCCATTACACAAGAATGCAGAGTTGGTTTAATAATAGGAAAACTGAAAATAGTAGACCATGTGTATAACAAAACCTTTAAAAATCAAGTGGTTATTTCAATAAATCTTCCAAAAAAACTTTTGGCAAAATGTAATACCCATTTATGTTTTAAAAATAATATTAAGTACATTTTGAAATAATACTAAAGTCATAGGAATAAATGGAATTTTCCTTCATTTGGCACTAATTCAAAAATAAAAAAATTAGTAGGATAGATTAATAGGACAAGATCCTGAATCAACTAAACATAATAGTATATTGTTCAATGAACCTTAATCCCCAGCTACTGGGATAGGCACTGTTTGAAAACAAAACAAAACAAAACTTCTGTGAAAACTGGAAGATAAAAATTAGATTTAGATCAACATCTCTTATATGACAATAAGCTCCAAAAGAATACAAAAGGTCAAAAATCAAAGATCATATAATAAATAAGTTAGAGTAGGGAAGGAGCCATCTTTCAGAACTATGGAAAAAGGAAAAGTTCTGATTGAATCACAGACCAACCCTACTGCTGAGCATTAAGGACTGGACTTATCAGTACAAGCAAGAATGAAAGTCCTTTCCTCAGAGATTACAATTTTTAGGGGGTGACAATCCATAAAAGAGAGAAAGTAAAAATGGGGGAATGTCTATTTATATAAGGTCAAAGCACATGACATAAAAGAAGAGAATAAGTAAGGATAGTTTTGGTGGAGAGTGAAATAAAGCACATCTTGAACCTCTTGACCAAAGGATAGGCAATCAAAAGAGATAAAATGGAAAATTTTGATTATATAAAATTTAAAAGCTTTTGCTTAAACAAAATTCAGGCAATTAAGATTAGAATGACAATGCTTAATGGTGGGGGGAAGCTTTGTAATAAGTTTCTCAGATACTCAAGCTATACAGAGAATGGAACTTATATAAGACTATAAGAATTATTCTTAACATTCATTAAGATATTTTGAGCTCCAAATTCTCTTCCTCCCCTTAGCCCTTACTTCATCTTCTAAGAAGGCAAACAATGTTATGCATGTGATCAATTATGCATGTGAAATCCTGCAAAACATAGAACTATTAATAGATAGTCAAAAGATTTAAATGGGAATTAAAAGAAGAACAGTTTATAAACAGTAACATAAAAATAGACCAAATAAATTATTTGGTTTTGGTTTTGCTATATGTTAGGGGGAAAGTAGATGCAAAGAAGGTATGGGACCACTGAGTATTATAGATGAGATGATGACAGCTGAAAAAGAGAGTTATCTTTTTAAGTTTTATTTTACTTCTGTTTTCTCTGCCAAGTAGAATGCACATTGTGCTTCAAATAACAGAACAAAATGGCTTACAGAAGGTTGATATCCAACATAAACAGAAGAAATAATAAATATCACCTCACTGTCATTGATTGCTTCAAGGCATCCAAGTTAAATGAACTACATCTTTGGGTTCTAAAAATCAAGTGAACCACTGCTAGTTATATTTGAGAGATTGTGGATAATGAGAACATACTGAAGGACTAGAAGGTAAATGTTCTGATTTTCCAAAGGGAAATAGAACAGATTCTAAAAAAATATTTACCAACAAACTTGACTTCATTTCAATCAATCAGCTAATAAGTACCTGCTGAATGTCAAAGCATCATACTAGCAATTGGAGCTGCAAATGCAAATATAAGACAGTCGGTACCATCAAGACTCTTGGAGTATATTATGGGATACAATCTAATTACAATTAATTAAAGGAAATACACAAAAAATATAGATTGAAGGAAGAGCAATTACTATATAAAGAAATGAGGAAATGCTTGATTGGAATTTACTTTTGAGCTAAGCTTTTAGGAGAGTTAAGCTAGGATTTTCAGGGGGGAAAGAGGAAAAAGAAGAGCCATTAACAGAGTTTGGTACAGCCTGTGCAAAAGTGTGGAGTCAAGAGATGAAGCAATGTATATAGAGAAGAGAAAATATCATGTGCACTGGAGAAAGGGAATAATATGTTATTAGTCAGGAAATATAAGCTTGAACCAGGTTCTAAAGGAATTTATATGCCAAAGAAAAAATTTCACGTATTATCCTAAGGGAAATAATGACTCATTGAAGCTTCTTCAACAAGAGAGTGACATAGGTGTGTGCTTTAGGAATATCAGTTTGGTCACAGGGACTTCAGGAACACCTGGAGAAAATGAAAGAAAGTACAAAGAATCAAAAGCTAGGGAGGAAAGAATGACTAAGAAAATTGTCATCTTAGAACACAGAGCATAAAATCTCATGCAAGAACTAAGAACTGAATGTTTCTGAAAATATTAGCTTAGACAGAAAACAATACAAAAAGAATAAAAAGAAACCAAAAAATGTTTAAGTCAAAATAAAATTTAAGAAATATTATAGCAAAAATGATTGACCTGGAAACTGGTTAAAGGAAAGACAATTTAAAAATTATTATACTGAAAATTGTGATAAAAAATCTGGATAGCACATTCCAGAGAATTATATATGAAAATTTCTTAGACCCAGAAAGTATATATAAGTATAAATAGAAGAGTCTACCAATCACATCGAGAAAGAAACCACAAAATGAAAACACCTAGAACACTATTGCCAAAATCCAGATTTATATCAGGAATAAAAGCTTGGTTCAACATAAGGAAGAATATAAATATATTTTTAAAAACTTGTTAATAATATAAATGACAAAACATATGATTATGCTAATAGATGCTAAAAAAACTTTTGTCAAAGTTCAATTGGATTCTTTTAAATACTCTAGCAATCAATGGGATATATGGACTTTTCCTTAGCATAATAAAGAGTATTTATATAAATGGAAGAATGGACCTTTCTAATTCTAAGATTGGGTGTAAAATATGCTCATCGTCACAACAATCATTTAACATCATTCTAAAAATGCTTGCAATAGGAAAAGAAAAAGACTAATGGAATAAAAATATGCAAAGAGAAAAAACAATTTTTACTTTTGTGGATGATATGATGGTTTACTTAGAGAATTCTAGAGTCTACTAAATATTTTGAAATAACTTTAGCAAGGTTATAGAATATAAGATAAATCCACAGAAATCCTACATATTACCTACATATTAAATTCCTACATATTACCAATAAAATCCAGAAGGAAGAGTCAAAAAGAGAAATTCAATTTAAAATAATTATAGAATTATTAAATATTTGGGAATGAGTGTTTTAAACATAATCCAGAGGTTATATGAATCTAGCTATAAAACACTTTGTTATGATAGTGACCAGGGGAGAGTAACCAGTATGGCAAGAGACCTTGAATCCTAATCATATGAAGATCAACTTAAGAAATGGAGATGTTTAGCTTCAAGAAAAGAAAACATATAGGGATAATGAGGTCTATCTTCAAGTATTTGAAAGGCTGTCTTGTGAAAAAGTCATTAGGCTACTTTTTTTTAACCCCAGAGAATAAAACTAGGGATAGAAATGAGTTCAGGTTCCAAAAAAGGCAAATTTAAGTTTAATGATAGGGGAAAGTTCCTAACTATTAAAGTTATTGAAAAATGGAATGAATTATTTCTCAAGGTAGTAAATTTCTCTGATTGGAGATTTTTAAAGTGGAGGTTGGATGATTTCTCATTGGGTGTGCTACAGTTGGGATTTTCTGTGGGACATAGATTGCATTAGATGGCCACTGAAGTTCTTTCCAACTCTGAAATGTTATTCTGTGAATGACATAATTTCCTTCTAGCATTCTTCCTTCATTTCCTTTTTCCTTCCACTTCTTCCCCTCAAGCTTCTCTGATCAAATTTCATTGAGGAAATTGGCTAGTAAGAGTAATAGGGCTTTCGCACCACTTGAATTCACTGGAAGTAATTAACTACTCTCTTTCCAGTAAGATAGAGAACCACCAAATATCCTCCTCATATCTAAGGTCCTCCAGACCTTAGCATCTGCTCTTCAGACCCCTGAGCCCTACCATCTGATCTGCTGATGCAACCTAAGGACCCCTTCACCCTCATCTGCCTTCCCTGCTGAACCCTTAAGACTTCTAGGACTTTCCCTTCACATTGGAGCTGAATTCTTTACATGTATTGTTTTTGCCAGAATGTGATTTTTTTTTTGAGAAAAGGGCCAACTTGCCTTATTCTCTTTGTATCTGCCTTTAGCAGAGTTTGGTGCATAGTAAGTACTTAATAAATATAACTTTCTTAACTGCTGGAGTCAGAATGAAGATCAAAGCATACTATTTTTCACTTTAGTTTATTTGTTTTTATCTGGGAGTTTTGGTTTTATATGAGGATTCTCTTACAACAATGACCAATATGGAAGTATGTTTTACATGATAATACATAAAACCCAGATCAAATTGCTTACCATCTGGAGTGGGGAGGGGAGGAAGAGAGGAAAGAAAGGGGAAGATAAATTTGATCACATAAGTTCAGAAAATATATGTTAAAAATTATTATTTCATGTAATTGGGAAAATAAAATATTTAAACAAAAATATTTATTTCTCTTCCTTCTTTCCCTCCTTCCCTCCTTCCTCTTTCCTCTCTTCTTTCCTCTCTTCCTTCTTTTCCCTTTCCTTTCCTTTCTTCATTTCATAAGTAGCGTGTAGTTCCTGAAATGAAATGTTCAATTTCCTAATCCTAAAATGCTGTATATCCTTCAGATTAAGAGTTCAGGTCACTGAAACCTAGTTGTAGCTATTATTTCATTCCTCTGCCAGATTATATTCCATTCTAAGGACCTAGGTATTTCTGTTTTTTAATAGCAATTGCAAATGATTCCTCAAGATTCCTTAGTATAAGTCATTTACATTTGATTCCAGTTTTTAGTGACCTTTTGCCACCCCAAGCTTCGCCCTCTTTGTCTGCTTCTCTTATAACCACACACACACATATAATCCAAAATAGTTTGCAAAAGATGGTGTGGCTTTTGTTCATGGTTACTTTCATCCTTCCATCTTCCAAAAGCATGGAAAAACTGTTTCCACTTCCAGGGACTGAGATTAGGTGGTTGGTTTTTCAGAAATCATTTAGTGCCTCTGGGTCGTAGCTTCATTAGAGAATAACACTTGCCTTACTCTGCCCTGCCCTGCCCTGTCTTGCCCAACTTGCATCTTCCTCACTAAGATACTGGAAAAATTGAATTCAGTATTGAGAAATGACTGTAAAAATGTTTTGGAAAGTATAAAGGATCTTACTAAGATAAGGGCTATTATTTTACAAAGAATTGAGGATGCCCTGGGAAAGAGAAGTCTAAGAAAAGAGTGAATGGCAGTGTCCCGTGTGTGTGTGTACATGTGTGTGCATGTGTGTATGTGTGTTGTGTCCTCAGTCACTATGGTGTGAGATACTCTGGTACTCATGATCTATAGACTAGGCAGTAGAAGACCTGTGCAGAGATTGCCTTTCAGTGATTTTGGGACCTTGGGAAAGTCATTTTGTTTCTTAAGGCCTCAGTTTCCTCATTTGTAAAATGTTTAAAAACTATAAAATTATTAAAAAACATTTTTGTAAATACCTACACACACCTACATATTTGTGTATAAACACATATTTATATGTAGATATAACTTCTTTCTGTAAATTGTAACCACCATGAAGAAAGAGACTGTTTCATTTATGTCTTTCAAGCGCCAATATCTAGACCAGTGTTTGGCACTTAGTGAGTGCTTAATGCTAGTGATCAGACAGACTGAATTGATTTTTAAGGGGCCTTCAAGCTTTGACACAAGAGTAAGGTGTGAAAGGCATGCTTTTTCCCCTTTCCTTGTTCCAACAATGTGATAAGGCTAGACAGCTGTACAGGAAAAACATGTTTAAAAATACATTTTGTGGATAAGGAATATTTTTTCCCTTTTCCTGATTCCTTTTGACCTCTGGCTTTTCTATTTGACCTTTTGTGTGAAAACAGAGCTAAAGTGCATTAGTTATTTAGGTCAGAGAGTTGAATCTATATGAGAAGGTCTGTATAGAATTCCAAATGGATGAAATTTATTTTTATTTAAGTCTTTGATGCTATGGAAAAGACATTTTGTGATTTACAAAATTTATTAGGGACAGCATCTTAGTTAAATATTTAGACAAAGTATATTTTGTTTTTATTTATGTAAAAAAGATGTCATTGATTTTTAAAAAGATCTACAACCAATGCAAGTTAATATTCTCATAGCCATATTTAATGAAATGTATCCTGAAGGAAGGAAAGAGGAATTTATTAACCACTATGTACTTTATTTTATTGACTATTAATTCTGTAATTAATTTCTGACTTGTGAATTCTCTTACTTGATAACAAAGTGTTAAGTTTCTTAGATTGATTAACTCAAAATAGACAAAGAGAATAAAAAAATCCCTTTCACATAATCAAATATTAAAATTATTCACTACTAATTACCACTACTAAACTTATTCACTACTAATTAAAAATGTTAACTGCTATATAAATATTATCTCATTTTATCCTTATAACAGCCTTGAGAAGTAGATGTGATTATTATCTCCATTTTGCTTGAGAAAACTGAGACAGAGGATGTGACTTTCCCAAAGTCACACAGTATCTGAGAAAAAATTCAAACTTGAGTCTTTATGATTACAGGTCCAAAACTCTATCTATTACGCCATCTATCTGCCTCAACTGAAGAAATTTTTGAAAACTGGTCAACTGTTTTCATACTAATTTGCTTTGTGTTATATGCCTGCTTATATGAACAAGAGCATCACCGATCACAATCCTACCTGTAAGATGGAGGACCATCAGGTCTTGTCATACTCTGCTACAGGGCTCCAAGATCCACCTTCACTGCCACTACATCCTCTAAACTCTCAGGTATTGACATCTGACCTGTCAATGCACCCTAAGGACATTTTTGCTTTACTATTCACCCTATAATTTCATTGTTAGGATCAATGAGTTATTTAGCTGAACTTTCCTATATGTCTTAGCTCCCCTAATTAGAATGGAAGCTCCTTGAAAGCAGGGATTATCTCACGTATCTTTGTACTTCCACCACTTAGCATAGTGTTTTGAATATATTAAATACTTAATCAAGTACTTTTTCATTAATCTATCCATTCATAAAGGGGGGTTCTAGAATTTTAAAGTCAATACCAATGAAACATAAACCTTGGAATGTCCAACCAAGCACATCTCTTGACCAAGGTCTAGCCCAACTCAACTAAGCTTGAAAAGACTCACCCGTAGACTGGAAAAAAAAGTATGTTGGCCACAACAATATCTAAATATGATCTATGGAGATATGGGAGAAAGAGACTGTAAAAGGGAAGAGAGGATTTAAAATGTAATTGTGATGATATAGGTGATGATAACATGATGTAGTCTCCTGAACAACTCTCCAGTACAAAGCAAGTCTGTCTCAGATAATGCCCAAGATGTTTCCTTCTGGCAGATGACAGAAGTTAACCCTCAATAGGTAGAACTTTTCACCTGAAATGCCAGTTTATAGCATAGATCTCTTCTTGGCTCTCCAAGGAAGAGAAAGTATGTTAACTTCAAAGTGTATTATTTGTAATCAATCCAGTAATAACAATAAGACTTATATTCTCACAGATTTGAGATTGAACCAAACCCCCCCAAAAACATACACAACCCTTCCTGATTCTCCCAGATGTTGGTCTCTTTCTCATTGGGAGCAGTTTATGCTTCATCTTACTGGCCTTTGATGTAAAAATAATCATACCTACACTGGCTCTGGTGAGCCCCTTATGCCTTCCTGCTGGTTTTCTTTCCTACTGCTAAGCATGAAGATTCACCTTATAGAGGTGATTCCAAAAACTGGGTGTTGAAGTGAGAGGCATGAACAACTGTATAGATTTTAACTTTGTTATAACAGGCTCCTCCACTTCATTATATCTTCCCACCAATTCCCTCATTAGACATTATTGCAAAATGTCGAGTCACTCCTTTAGCTTCAACCTTTTAATACCAAGTGGGTAATAAAACTATCCCTTCTCAGTATCAGAGAGGCACCTCTCCTATGCTTTTATATTCTATCATATATTATCTTGTATACATGTTCTATCTTTTCTATTATATTATTTATTAATTTTTTAATTTTAGCTTATTTTGTTTCTAATATATTTTATTTTCCCAACTACATGTAATATTTTTCAACACATGTTTTATAAGATCCAATTTGTTTCCCTTCCTCTTTTTTTCCCTTCCTTTCCCCCAGAGATGGTAAGCAATTTGATCTGAGTTATACCTGTATGGTATGCAAAACATACTTCCATATTGGTCATTGTTGTATGATAAACTCATATAAAACCAACCCCACCAATAAAACCATAAAATAAACCAATGTGAGAGATAGTATGCTTTAATTTGCATTTGGATTCCAACAGTTCTTTCTCTGGAGGTGGATAGCATTCTTTCTCATAAGTCCTTCAGAATATTCCTGGAATATTATATTGCTGAGAGTAGCTAAGTCTTTCACGGTTGATCATTGTACAATATTGTTGTTACCATGTACAATATTCTCCTATTTCTGCTTATTTCATTCTGCATCAGTTCATGTAGATCTTTCTAGCTTTTTCTGAAATCATCCTGCTCATCATTTTTTATAGAACAATAGTATTCCATCACCATCATATTATATGTTATTAAGAAAAGGAATGATCGTATTTCTCTTTGTAATTTTCTCCCAACAAATGGGTCCAGTAAATCACAGGCAATGTGGAGTAGTGATGAGAATTGGTCTCAGATCCAGGGAGACCATTAAACTGTGAGCTTCTTGAAGGTAGGGACTGCGTTTTGGTTTTTGGTTTTTTTTGCCTTTCATTAAAGGCTATGTGACCCTGGGCAAGTCACATAAAATCTTAGGGTCAGTGGCAGCTCACTAAGTCTATAAGTTGCAAAACTGTGTTGTTAGAGGTAATCTCTTTGGTGGGAGTTCCCTTTGTTAATGAAATAATAGAACATGTCCAATAGCAATAATGTTTTATAGAAGATAGTCCAGATGGTAATATTTTAAAAGCTTGTGGCAAATTATAACAGCAAACATTTATTTTGTGCCATTTATGTATTAAGCTTTGGAAACAAAAAAGATTATAAAAAAATGACACCATTCTTGTCCTAAAGAGTCTAATCTATAATAATTACTAAGTTAAGTCTCACAACAACCCTGTGAAGTAGGTAATAAACTATTATTATTCTCATTTTACTGCTGAGATAATTGAACCAACTAGACCAAGGTTCCAAAGTGAATAAGTGAAAAAAGTGGAATTTGTACTCCAATCTTACTCTGCATTGAATACACAATATCTCTTTGGCTATACCAGCTCTCAATAAAGCATAAGGAAGTAAGCAGTCTGAGTGAAAAAGGCCAGGAGTACAGGTGCATGCCTGGAATCCTGGCTGAGGTTAATGGAACTCTTGATATTGTAAGTTTTTAACTATCAAATGAGGCCCAGAAATCTTAATTTAGCATTAACATGACAAACTCAGGAAAGGGGAGATGGGGGTGGTAAGACAGGCAGAGAGGAAAGGATGAGAGGGAGAGGCAGGAGTGAAAGAGATATAGAAAGGAGAGGGAAGGGAGGAAGCAAAAAAGGAAGGATGGGAGGAGGAGGGAGAGAAGGGAAGGAAGGAAAGGAGAGAAAGGAAGGAAGGAAAGGAGAGGAGAGA
>NC_058133.1:412089399-412133909 GCF_016433145.1 Gracilinanus agilis | reverse complement strand
AAGGAAGGAAGGAAGGAAGGAAGGAAGGAAGGAAGGAAGGAAGGAAGGAAGGAAGGAAGGAAGGAAGGAAGAAGTCACATTAGGACATTGGGTGACTTGTTCAGGGAAGAGAGATGAAAGGAGAGCTCAAAGAGTAAGCTTTCCCTGCTTTAAAATTTTGTCCACCGTCCAGCCTCATTCTAACATTTATGCACAGGATAGATGGAAATGCATCATAAGGGACTGGAAACAGGAAGACCAGGAAGTTTTTCTGCTTTGTTTGTTTTTTTGGATGTGGTAGAGCCATAGACTAAGATTTTACTGCAGTGGAAATAAAGGAGAGGGACCTATTTGGTGAGATAGTCCAGGGGAAAATCAGTTGGATCTTTTGGCAAGAGTCTGTGTGTGTGTGTGTGTGTGTGTGTGTGTGTGTTATGTTGGGGGAAGGGAAAGAGGGAAAAGAGGAAAAAAACAGACATTAATTTCCACTACAGGCCTGGAGAAACTGGAAGGTAATAATAGAATTTACATCAATGGGGAAATTGAATAACAGTTTTGTCCTGGGGAGTACAAGAAGCTCTCTCAGTCTTTGACACATTAAGTTTCAGTAAGATACATAAGTGAAAATGAATGAACATTGACCACATGGTCAGGCTGGGCATTGCTGGGAGTATCAGCTTTGAAAGGGTCTGTCATGTCGGTGGTATGAGCCCTGAACCAACAAACATGCAGGACACAGCTGCCCTAGTCCTTAGTCCTTATAAAATCGTCTTTATGGGTTGCTGTGCCCACAATCATTTATTACTTGGTAGCCAACTTTTTGGTGGTATAATTGCTTGGTTTTAACTAAAAGAATCCTCAGATGTCAGTCAGCCATACAGTTCATCCTTAGGGCTTTTAGGACCTAGCTGAGCTTTACTCCCCTTGAAAAAACCTTTGAACCTAGATCATGACTAGATCGTGCTATATTAATTACTTTATTTTTTAAAAATCTGTTAATGATAGCATTTACTTCCTTGTCTTATTACAACTCTTTCTTTCAAAATTCTAATCCTGGATTGTTTCCACCATTCACAGTCTCCATTCCTGTTTACATGTTCCTAAAAGAGGTGAAAGGAAGTCATATAACTGTGCTGCCTGTGTCCTCTACAGATGTGTTATCTAGCCTAAGCTAGATCCTCATATCCCAAGGCTGACCATTTTACTCTTCCTTAATAGACTGTATCTTTCTACCTTCCCTACAGAGACTTTTCTAAACCTTCCCTTCTGCTCTCCAGACCCTTTTTTCCTCTTAGCAAAAACCTTGCCTTATATTTCACTGAAATATCTGAAATTGTTAGGAGCTTCCTTTCCTTCCAATTCTAAACTTCTCATCACTTCAGCATCAATCCCCTTTCTCTTCTCCTTTACTCTGTTTTCAGAAAATTATCTTCTTTCTTTCCTATGACCAATCCTCCATTTGTGCCTTTAATCCTATCTCCTATCACCTTCCACCAGACCCTCTTTATCCTTATCTTTCAACTTTTGGCCACTGGCTCTTTCCTTGCTGCCTTCAGACTTACTCAGATACGATCCATCCTTAAGATCATATAAACAACAAACTTTTACTTAACTCTACCATCTTATAAAGTGCCATCCTATATCACAACTTAGCTCCTAGAAAAAGTTTCCTATATGCATTTCTCCCATTTTCTTACCTCCCATTCACTTCTCAACCATCAATACAGCTACTACATTACAAACCTAAATCATAGTCTTGCCCATGGCACTCCCCTACTGAAGAAGTTTCCATTACTCCCCATTGCCTTTAGTTTAAAATAAAAATGTCTCTCTGGCATTTAAAAGCCTTTACAAACTACCTATAGGGCACCTAAATGGTGTAGTGCATAGAGCACTGGGCCTGGACTCAGGAAATTCAAATCCAACCTCAGATACATACTAACTGTGTGACCCTGGCCAATCCACTTAACCTTGTTTGCCTTGGTTTCCTCATCTGTCAAATGAACTGGAAAAGAAAATGGCAAACTACTTTAGTATTTTTGCCAAGAAAACCTCAAATTGGGTCATGAAGAGTTTGACTGAAATGACTGAGCCACCAAGAACCAAACTATCTATCTCCAGTTTATCTTTCCAGGCTTATAACGTAATTCCCACTCACCTCCACACACCTAATCCTGATTCTACTCCACTCAAAACGACCTTTTTATTTTCCATATGAATCATTCCATTTTTTATCTCCATGTCTTTTCAAGGCTGTCTTCCATGACTTTAATGCTCTTCTTCAGAACAAAATCTTGAAAACTCTAGCTCTTTTTACTATTCAGCTCAAGACCAATCTACTTTAGGAGTCCTTTCCTGATTCTTCCAGAGGTTAGCCCCCAACTCCATCACTGTGTGTGTGTGTATCCTATATTTATCTAACTGTGAACATATGTATCCTCTGAGAATATGAACTCCTTCAGGGCAAGGAATACGTCCCCCTTTTATTTATTACTTCAAGGTCTTGAATAGTGTATAGGCAGAGAGTAGGCACTGAATAACATGTTTTGTTTTTATTGATTAACTGATTGAAGTACTTTCCTCAGCAGTGATGGGATGAGATGGGACAAGAAGCACTTTCTCTGGAAAAGAAATGCAAAACCCGACACTGTCATTTATTTCCTATGTGACTGTGGGGGAGACACTTCAGCTGTGCACTGAAGTGTGGGTAGCATTTAGGTAGATGGTGGGGATAAGAGAGAGGAAGGCATTCCAAGAACAGCATGAACAAAGAGCTCTGACCACTTTGAGTTCAAGAAAATCATCCTTCTGCCACAGGCATTTCCTAATTCTCTTTAAAGCTAGTGCCTTCCT
The DNA here is from genome assembly GCF_016433145.1 of Gracilinanus agilis. Lineage (NCBI taxonomy): Eukaryota > Metazoa > Chordata > Mammalia > Didelphimorphia > Didelphidae > Gracilinanus > Gracilinanus agilis. Next base: position 412,131,077 of record NC_058133.1, on the reverse strand, counting down.
TCTGAGATCATCTCCAATTTATCATCTCTTTCTCCATCTTCTCTGGATGTGTTGTTGCAGTTCAGTTACTTCAGTCGTGTCTGACTCTTCGTAATCTTCGTAATTCGTAATGAGGTCTTCTTGGCAGAGATACTAGAGTGGTTGGCTATGTAATTTTCTAATTCATTTTGAAGATGAGAAACTGAGGCAGAAAGGGTTAAGTGATTTGCCCAGTGTCACACAGCTAGTAAGGGTCTGAGGCCAAATTTGAATTCAGGAAAATGAGTCTTTTTGATTCCAGACCCAGCACTCTATCCACTGTGGCACCTAGCTATCCATACATAGTTGTCTGCATATTCTCCACTCCCTAACCCATTCAATAGCAAGCTTTTTGCAAGTAGGTACTGTTTTTGTCTTTCTATATATCCCTAGACATAGTAGTACATTGCCTGGCACATGATAAGTACACTTAATAAAGTCTCATTGGCTTGACTTGATCAAAAACCAGAAGTTGTCTTCACAGGATGGAATCATATGATCTCAAAGTTGGAAGTAGTTATTTAACCTAAATCAAGGCTAAAAAGGTAATTATCTTTATAAAGTCCCTGCCACGTCTCCATTTGAAAACTTCCAAGGCTAAGAAATCTACTTCCTCCTGAGATTGCTAACCCATCCCATTTTAATAGTGGATTACCTATAACTTACACATGGTGAAATACTTTACTTTCATTAATGGCAGCTTAAATAAAGGTGAAGCTTGACATCATCCCTACTTATTTGTTCAAGGACACAAAACTAATTAGAAGCCCTGAAAAAATTCTCCAAGTAACATCCTGCTGTTGCCTTTGAGGCTACAAATAACAGTAGCAGGACATGAAAAAAAAGTCATGTGAAAATGCCTTCTTAAGTGACAAAAGAAATTTAAAATAAATATTTATCCTCAGGAAAACAACAGGAAAACAGGAATTACCCTGCAAGATGTCAGGGAATTTAGGGCTCTCAGAGATAGCTAGAACAAACTCCTTGGATCTGAACAACTGGAAGTCCCTTTGAGGATATATTTGAATCAGAGAGAGTTTTTTTGAGATCTTACTCATTCTATTTGGGTTACTGGGTCAGAAAAATCATTGGATTATGAGATCGCAGATCACAAATTGCAAAGACCTCAGGTCATTTGGACCAATCCTTAATTGTACAAACGACAAAATAAATTGAGAGGTTGAGTGATTTGCCCCTTGCCCCTATCAAACAGGTATTGAGGACCAAAGGTGAGATTTGAATGTGAGTCCCCTTTGTCCAAATATGAGGCTCTATCCATGGTCTCATTCCACATTTATTTAGTTAAGAGGCAGCATAGTATAGTGAACAGTGAGCTGACCTCAGATTCAGGAAAAATTAACACCTCCTGGTTAAGTTGCTGCTTCTCTTGGTCCCCCTGGCAAATGTCTTCAGGGTATAACTTCAGAGGAGGTGCTGGTCTGCTTTTGCAAAGGGAGTTCACTAAACTGGGGGGGGGTTTCTCAAACCTAGGAGATCAGATTCAGAATGAAATGGACCATTTGTCATACACTGTCTGCTATTTCACAAATGAACATCCTTGGTCATGGAACATGGAACAGGTCTGACTGTTTTTAAAGCATCCCAAAACATAGGCTTTACTGATGGTGGCTTCTCAGTGTCAATTGAGTATAAGGAGCTCCTAAATTGGAAATTATGTTTTACAAAAAGGGGGATTATTTTGAGTGTTTGGATAGTGAACTTGAAGTGAAAGTAGAGTCAGTAAGGAAAGAATAAACATTTCCGTGTAGCAGTGAGAGCCCAGGTGAGATACGGTAACGTGGATTTCAAGTTACTCAATTGGCAGGATTGTTTAACTTTTTAGTGGTGTTCTGCAGCTGTGGAGTAGGAATGGTGGGAGCGCTCTGCATTTCCATTTTTTAAAGACATGAGCAGGCAGTAGGACAAATATGGAAAGTATTCTAAGATGAAGGACAATGAACTTTGGATTCAATCACCTGGTAAGGATCATAAAGGAAGAAAGTGAGACCAGAGCAAAGATAATGGAATGGGAGTAAGTAAAAGTCCTAAGTTGTGGTGAGCATGAAGAATGTGTTTAAGAAAAGTGAGTTAGAGGTAGAAATGGAAGGAGAAAAGGTTCTGATCATATAGGCAAATTTCAGAGTCTTGGATTAGGATCTACTGTAAAGTCATTTCTTTGGAAATAACTGACATGTTAGAAAGTTATGGGTTCTCCTTATTGGAGACCTTTAAGCCAAGGTTGGATGACTACTCATTAGGTATGTTATAGTTGGGGTTCCTTCTTAGGTATGCGTTGAACTAGATGGCCAGTAATGTCCCTTCTGACTAAAAATTCTGTGCAAGTTTTAAATGTATGGACTTGCATGGGGGCATACACAAATATGCATAAACATAACCAACATTTCTGTAAACTCTGGTTCCACTTTTATTCCATAGAATCCCCCTGTGCTAGTATTGTTTTGTTGTTGAGTCATTTCAGTTGTGTTTAATTCTTCATGACCCCATTTGGGGTTTTCTCAGCAAAGATACTAGGGTGGTTTGCCATTTCCTTCTCAAGCTCATTTTATAGATGAGGAAACTGAGGCAGAGACTTGCTCAATTATTTAGTGTCTGACATCAGATTCTAACTCAGGAAATGAATCCTCCTGACAGCATACCTGGCACTCTATCTAATATACCACCTCGCTGCCCCTATATAAACATATATTATACTACATATTGAAATACTTACAAATTTATACCTTTATGTTTATATATCCCTATATACACATATACACATATATGTGAACATATATACTTATGTATGTATGCACATACACATATATACATATATGGGTATATGGGTGTGTGTATATAGGTATATATGTATGAATGCATGTGAATACATATGTGTATTCATCCTCAGAAGGTCTCCATTTTCCCAAATGAGAAAATTAAGCGTGAAAAAGACTAAGTGACTCCAAAAATATTAAGTGACTTGCCTGTATAACAAGTAAAGACTGGATGTGAATTCAAGTCTTCCTGACTTTTAAGGTTCTAGCTACCATGCCATATATCTAGGAAACTAGAACTTGGAAAGAATAAATGAATAAGTGGTCATGATCCCAAATCTAATAAATAGAGGGGTTAGGAACTCATGAAACAAAAGCAAACACTACAAAATAACACATAATTAGTGTAAAATTGTGTGGCACTTATGGAAAGGCCTATAGGGTTTCAGAGAATTGAGAGATCAAGAACCAAGGTGGTCTAGCAAGGTTTTGTAAAAGAGGTGGAAACTGAGCTGGGCCTTGAACAATGAGTAGAATTTGAATAGTTGGAGAAGATCAGGGAAGATATAAAAGGCAAAGAAGAAATGAAGTAATACATGAATAAGATGAATAAATTAAGCTGATAAAACAAGAATCCCATCTGACTAAAGCAGTGAGGCTAGGTTCAAGAGTAATAAAAAGTCTAGTTATATTGGTAGAGTGGGATAAGAGACCAAACCTTAGCTATATAGAAAATTAAGATAAATTGAAATGGCGAGTAGGGTAGGGAAGCACAATCACTCTTCCATGATGCCATTTTGAAATTAGATGCTAAGAGAATTTGGTCTGAACATATGATTTATTTCATTAGGGTAGGGACCTTCCAGTATGAAAAAGACCCCCATTTACCTTGCAAATTGACAGTCGATGTAACTTTTAGTTCTGGTCATTCCCTCAACAGTGAAAGGTAATTGACTTGTCCATAGTCTGTAGCTAGTATGTGTCAAAGGCAAGAAGACTCAAACCCAGGTCTTCCTGATCCCAAGATTGTCCCTCTATCCTTTGAGAAATCTTACCTTTCTACAGTTAGGTTATTATTCTTTAAAATAATAGAATTTGGTGGGGCAGCTGGGTGGCTCAGTGGACTGAGAGCCAGGCCTAAAGACAGGAGGTCCTGGGTTCAAATCTGGCTTCAGACACTCCTTAGCTACGTAACCCTGGGCAAGTCACTTAACCCTCATTGCCTAGTCCTTACCACTCTTCTGCCTTGGAACCAATATATTGTATTGATACTAAGACAGAAGGTAAGGGTTTTTTAATGAAATAATAGTCTTTTGTGAGCTGAAGGCTAAAAAATGATTGCAAATGCAAATAAACATTGTTTAGCCAAATTCTGATTGGGTCAGATAGCATTCTCCAATTAGTAGCAAGGGTTTGGCTGGGGTGAAAGTGGGTCAATGGTTTGCCATATTAAATTCACGACCTTGTAAACTGGTAGGTCGTGTCAAAAGGCTAATATGTCATTTCCCATAAAATTATATCTTCCATTTTGTTATAAATAAACAGAATATAATATTATGGAAAACTAGGAATTTCTTTTTAAAAGTATCCACTAAACAGCTATTTAATAATTATAATAGGATGGCAACTGTAGCTTTTAATTTGTATCTATTAAGACAGGTTTTTCTCAAAACAAGAAGAGATTTTATTTAAACCCTTAGCTTCTGTCTTAGAATCAATACTGTGTATTGACTCCAAGGCAGAAGGGCAGTAAGGGCTAGGGCAGGCAATGGGGGTTAAGTGACTTGTCCAGGGTCACATAGCTAGGAAGTGTCTGAGGCCAGATTTGAACCCAGAATTTCCCGTCTCTAGGCCTGGCTCTCCATCCACCGAGTCACCAGCTGCCCATGAGTTTTTTTTAAAAGCTTATTTTTTCATGCTTTGCTTATTTTTTGCAAAAATGTCTCCCCACCTTCAGCAACAGTAACAACAAACTCAGTACCCAAGTCATTCATTTCTACAGTGCTTTATTTGTTGATCCCATTTTGGATATGAAATTATTGAACTCTTATCTACTGGAAGTTCACCAATAGGCTTACTCTTTTTTATTTCATCTTCAAAAATAAATTGAGTTCTGTGAATAGTATGCCATGTGCCCAGATTGTGGGCAAAGCAGTAAAGCTAGGATGAGGAAACCAGAAGGCTGTAGCAGCTGTGGCCAATAGTCCTGAGAAGATCAGGAGCCTCCTTTCCTACCTTCTGCCAGAACACGTAAGCAGGGAGAAGTGGAGTTTCCCATGAATTTAGAAACTATCCCTTATTATATTGTGTGCTTTAGTGTTTTTGAGAGAAAGAGAATAGACAGGTGGGAGCTCAATGCGGTGGGATACTATGGTTGCAAAGGTCAAGTGTTCCTCAGTGTCTTTCCTTCTGTGCTTGTTAATGCTTTTCCTTTGTCCTATGAATGTTCCTCCAAGGAATCTCATGTGCCAGGATGACCAGCCCGAGGTCCTTGGGCAGAGATAATCCAGAGGATTCCACTGCGATGAATCTGTATCACAAAGTCAATGGAAACTGTTACTTTTGAAGAACTTTCTGACCCATTTTCTTCCTTTAGGGCACATCATTGGCAGCAGTTAAAGGACCTGACACAGACACCAAATGCCCACTCTATTGATTTGTTTTAGAACCCACTATAATTGTAAAATGTCAGAAAATATAATACAAAGAGAGCAATAAATAATATTTCCACTGTGTTACTCAGAATCTTATTAAAGGAATGTGTCTAGTTTTGTTTTTCATGTTTATCAACAGAGGGAAAATCTCTATGGGTAAAAATAAGACAGTTTTGAGAAAGATGTACAGAGTGAAGTGAAAAAGTCATTAGACTCGATGATAGAAGATGGGTTTGAATATCAGGACAGGTAAGTGGTGTAATAAATAGAGGACCAACTGGATTCTGGAAGATCTTAGTTCAAATTTGGCCTCAAATAATTATTAGGTGTGTGATCCTAAGCAAGTCATTTAACCCTGTTTGCCTCAGTTTCCTCACCTGTAAAAAAATGAGTTGGAGAAGGAAATGGCATACTACTTGAGTATCTTTGCCAAGAAAATCCCAAATGGGATCACAAAGAGTTGGAAACAACTAAACAACTGGCTTTTACACCAACTGTAAATATGAACTGAAATTCATTTTTCTCATTTGTACTATTTTTTTTCTGTTACTTCTCAAAATAAAAATGTTGCTGCCATTTTGAAATTAAATGTCTCGGAATTTGGTCTGAACCAAAAGACCAGCTCACCAAATTTATTTATTTATTTATTTGAATTTAATCCTTACCTTCTGTCTTAGTAACAACTCTAAGACAGAAGGGTAAGAACTAGGGAAATAGTTAAGTGACTAGCCCAGGGTCAGAAAGATAGATAGTGTTTGAGAACAGATTTGAATTCAGGTCTTCCTGAATCCAAACTTGGTGCTGTATTCACTGAGCCACGTAGTTGCCCTGGCCTTTCCAATTTACATACAGTTTGCAAAAATATGTTTCCAGTTTTGTTGCTTGTTAATTTTTCTCAATAGTCAGGTGCTATGAGACTTTTATGGGCAATTCAATTTTTATGGGCAACTAGCTATATAGCTGGGCCTGAAAATGGAGAAATATTAGTCAAAACCAAAACAACAATCTTATGAAGTTTATGGCTAGTTTCCTAAGTATATGTGATGAGAGAGGTGGAAGGGATAGGACTTACAAAGAGCCAGAATATGGGTTAACTGATTCCCAGCTTTTCATTTGGAACAGACAAATGAAAATATCTTTATTCCTACTATGATTTGGTTGTTTAACTTTGAGACACTAACTGAAAGAACCAACAAGTTCCAAAGATCAATTTGTGTTTTTATTTTTCCTATGATGATTCTTCCCAAAAATTTGACTTGGAAGGTACCTTAGAGGTTTAAAAATTCAACACTTCCATTTTATAGAGGAAGAAACTAAAGTCCAGAGAGCTTAGTTGACTTGTCCCATTACAGAGCAATTTAGAAGAAAAGTGGGGACAAGGATCCATCTATATTCCCTCCACCACACCACATTGCAAGGGGTTGGGTATAAGCCTGCTAGTACTATCAATAAAAGATGAAGCTCTGTAATGTGGGCACTCAATCCAGCATTTTTTTTCACATGGGAAAAATTGAAAGACTATTCAGAGTAAGTGTTATCATATGTTTTATCCTAGAAACAAAACGGACACACACTTTGCAACCAAATTGCTTTGCTTCAGGTCATGAAGAGAAATTGTACAAATGGGCCAGGCCTTGGATTTTAACTAACATTGAGACAATGTACCGGAAGGGTTCCCTGGTGCCAGCTCTAATTGGGGCCAGCAGATCTGTTTGCTTGACCTACATACTGTGGGATTTCTAGTTGACATGCAACAATATGGCCATCTGCTTGCTTTAGCTTATTGCTGGAAATAAGGTGGGGGTGGCAGATTGAAAGAGACATTTAAAACATGCTAGAATGAGCAGGAAGAGAGGAGAATTATTTGCCTCCTTTTAACAGTTCTGATACTAGAAAAAATGTATCTTAACTGACCATTCAGTCGTATGGTTCTGGATTTGCTTTGAGAATGCATCAAAGTGACAAAATCCCAGGGCAAAGGGACCATTAGATTCCATATGGCCACTTGGTGGTTCTACCTTAGTTAAATCACAGCTTAGTTCTAGAAACCCAATTTCACTTATTCTATGAACATATTTTGGGTGCTAGAAAAGATAAAACCTATTAGATTAAATAAAATCCATACCCTTGGGAAATTTATGACACAGAAAGGGGAGTTGACATATACAAATATGACAAGAAAATTATATGTAACAAAAAAGGGGATGTTACCCTCCATGGGTAATATAAAATGGGGGAAATAAAGAGCTGGCTTTTTTTTTCCTCCTGGTCTCCCACATGTATATTGGACATAGATTAGTCCTCTTGGGAGAGAAAGAATAATTCCATGGAAGGGAAAATGTCAGTATGTTAAGCCCTTGAGGAGCCTAGATCCCATACATATACCCTAGGAAGGTTCTAAGAAAGTACCAGAAGGAATAATGACAAAAAAAAAGAGAGAATTAACTAAAAAGTCCACCATCTTTTCTAGGACTGTACAAAATGACTGCCAGAATCCTGAAGAAAAGCTAGGAAAGATAGAAGGCAAAGTGTTGAAGCATCTGGGTCCTCCAGAAGGAATGAGGCCCAGAGCAGCACTTAGGATGGGATGACCTTAGAGCTTTAGCCACAGTAGGACACAGGGCAAGCCAACATCTAGGCAGCCCATATTCAACCCAGAATTTAGGCAATTAGTGCTTAACTTCATATTGAGGAAGCTTTGACCTAAACCACAGCAAGGGATAAGATCAGACAGTTCATGCAGAAGGGGATGAACTTGTCTACACCAATAAGGGGAATAGGGGTGGAATTGATCCAAGCCATGAGCTCCCCAATTCAGAAAATTAGGTTGAAGATACAAGGAGACAAAGGAAATGTTAAACACAATGGAGAATGAAAGAAGGAAGGAAGGAAAAAGCATTTATTAAATGTTTTAAATCACTGGGCTAAGTGTTAGTGTATAAATGGAAAAATTAAATAGTCTTTTCTCTCATGGAGTTCACATTCTAATAAGGGAAATAATACATGTAGGTGGTTTCAACTGCAAGTAAGATAGAAAGGTTCCATGATCTTTAGGGTAGCAAAACACATGGTAATTCACCTTCTTTAGTGCCATTTTCGATGATAATATTAGTTTCTGATGGTCACCATTTATGAACACCAAGGATGTTGATGGTTAGAACTTTCTTTTTGTTCTAGCTGTGGCTAGGACACCCAAAGAAGCAGTTACTAGGTCACCTCTCCCCTAGGATTGCCTGCTGGGTTAATGGCAATGGGGGAAGTGCTAGAAGTAGGACTGTTCAGGGTCTAGAGGTCTCCCAGGGCTCTTGGGACTTACCTGCTGAAACTGGTCAACAGTTGATGTTGGTGTTGCTGAGGAAAGATGGTCTTATAGGAATATTTTGGACTGAGATAAATCCAATGGTTAACCCCAGAAAAAGAAAGTAATGCTACAATCAGTGAAAGTAGGGCCTCAAATTAAAGGTTGCATTAGTCACAAGAGGGACATGAATACATGGTATGGGGAGGCAGGGCAGGGTAAGGAAACAACAGATACATACCTTGGAAAAGATGGTGATAAATTTTACTCAAGCACTGAATTCCTCAAAAATTATAATGGGTCAAACTGAAAGCAAAGATTCTGTGAGACAACTAGAAATATTATAACAAAATCAAAAGATTTGGGTGGGGAGAAGATAATGTAAGGTACTTTATTAAGTGGCCTAGAAAAGAGATCAAGGAGAGGTAATCTAAGAATCATCAAACTACTGAAAATTATGATTAAAAGTCCATGGGAGGAAGATATAATAGAGGTAACCCAGGTATGCCCTTGATAAAGGATTAAAAACAAGACCCATGGGGTACTTTCCCTGCTTCATCTCTGAAAAAATAAGGTTTTCTCCTAGTCTTAAAGACAATGAGGTTTCTTTATTTTTCTTTATGATTCTCTCTCTCTCTCTCTCTCTCTCTCTCTCTCTCTCTCTCTCTCTCTCTCTCTCTCTCTCCCCACCCTATTTCTCCTACTTATCATCTTGAGCTGGCTCAGAAATACAAAGTATTCTGTAATAGCAGAGTAACCAAAGGGGTTTTTGGTTTTATGGAGAAGAAATTATCATTTTGCTTTTTCCCATGCCATGCCTCATTCTAGGTGTTAAGTATGTGTTTCATCCAGACTCCCCTTTCCCCAAACCCATATCAGCAAGCTAACATGAAATGTGGGACAAGGGTTATTAATTTCTTTATATGACAATGGCAAAGAATAGTAGCTAGGAAAAAGGTAGAAAGTGAAAGAAAAGGGAATCAGTTGTACTGAACATTAACAGAATGCTACCATCTCAACAGAAATCTTGGCTTGCTTTCTTTAACTCCTTTTACTCATATCAAGGAGTTGGGGGGGGCAGATCTGGTAATGTATGGCCATTACATACAGCAGCCTCTCCCACTTCAACCCATGCCACCCTACTATGTATCCTCTACCCTCACAAAACCATAGAATTAGAAAATTATCTCTAAAAAGCATCAGAGGTCATCTCACCCAACTTGGTCTGATCACTACATCAAATACACTCTTTGACCTCGGTCACCGTAATAGCAACTATGCTTACTGGTCTTAGTTTTCCTTTTTCTCTGGGGACTGGATACTGAGGTGTAGAATGCTCAGAGGTCCTAAGATAGAAGATGAACTCTAAACTCTTACCCTCAACCAAGATCCTTCTTTTCATGTATCTTTAACATCAAGTCTTCATGAAAACTTTACCAGCTACCTTTGCCCCATGACATCAGCAGCTAGTATGGGGAAAATGTCTCCAACTTCAAGGTGATTTTGACAGAGGGTTATATATCTGTGGTATCCTAGTAAATATTTAACAACTAGCTCTCAAAAATGTGCTTGTGACACAGTTTTAAATTAATCTACACTATTAACATTTTCTCCTTCACTTCCTTAAGTCTTGAAAATCAATAAAATAACAAACCAAGCCCTGATTTATAATATTTGCAGATTTCCAAGTTTTCCAAAATCAGCATTCAAAAGCTGATTTAAATTACCTCCAGCATATTCCTATTACACATTGATAAAGCATGGTAAAGTAATGAGTGTGATACAGAGACATACGAGGCATGGAGAAGTGGGCAGAATATAGTTGGATGGAATATGGTATTAGAGTTTGGTACACATCGAATAATTTCTTTGTTTTTAGTTTTATTATTTAAAAGGTTACATATGTACACATATATGTTTAAGTGTACATATATATGTAAAACTTTACTCTAGTTTAAGAAGTCAAGATGGTGACCAGTTTCAAGGCATGATAGATATTCTAATACATAATGTTTGCTGAGATTCCATACCTTTTATAGGCAGCTGGTGCCACAGTGGATTGAAAGCTAAGCCTGGAGTCAGGGAGACGAATTCAAATCCAGTCTCAGACACTTGCTATGGGCAAGTCTCCATTTGCCTCAGTTTCCTTAACTGTAAAATGGGAATAATAACACCTACCTTAGAGGGTACTTATGAGGATCAAACAAGATAATATTAGTGCCTAGCACAAAGTAGGTCCTATATAAATGCTTATTGCCTTCCTTTCCCCCTTTTTATAATCATGTAGTAGATTACAAGCTTTTTGAAGTGTCTTAGGATCTTTGTAATTGCAGTAGCACCTGGAACAATAACTTGTTCATACCAGGTACTTCATGATTATTGATCAAATGATTGATTAAATAAATCCAACATGATAATGTGATAAATATGGTAAAACAGGGAGATAGTTAGAGGTGTGAACTAAGAACCAACTTTGGAGTCAGGAAGTCTTTGGTTCAGGTCCCGTTTTTGATACATACAATCTATGTATGACATACATACAATGTATGACCATAAACAAATAACTTAACATCTCGATTCTCCCAGGTAACTCTAACCTAAAAGATGTAAGGGAATTGTTGATCTGCCAAGATGGAGGAATTTTCCACACTGAGATTCCCTCACTATGACATCATAGAGCTAGACTAAAAATTGTTTCCATAATTGCCAAAGGGGTGTATGTCTTCTTAATCCTCAAAGTACTGGCATACTCTTATGTAGGCACCATTAACATTTCAGAGTCACTTTCATTTTCCCTTCCTGACTTATTGGGCATATGGTATAGGAGACTGTAGGAAATAAGAAACAGAGCATTTAAAAATGTTTTCAGAATAATGAAAACCAAAGCTTTTAATCTGTTCATGTGGTTTCATTGTAACTGAGAGGCAGCATAGCCCAATAGAGAGTTGGATTTCAATTAGAGAACTTGGGTTCAAATTCTGTTTTTTCTATTTACTGCCTATGCAACCTTTGGTAAAACACTCAATCTTCTTGACCTCCAGTTTTCTATCTCTATGATGAAATGACTAGACTAGAATATTGGAGATTCCTAGTCTAGGATATGTGGATAGATTTTAGGGTATCTGGATATGGGGAAAATTCTCTTTATTTCAATCTACTTGGTTTCCTTTGTAATACAATGTATTTTTTGTTTTATGAGTTTTAAAACTATATTCTAAGGAGTTAGTCTGTAAATAGATTTTACTATTGTTATCTTTGCATCTGGAGAAAAATTATATCTTTATTCCAATATAATTAGTTTCCTTTGTAATCCTATGTATTTTTTATCTTATGCATTTTTAAATTATATTCTGAAGAGGAGTCTATAGGATTCCCCAGACTGTCAAAGAGGTCTATAATATCCAAGAAGGTTAAAAACCCATGGACTAGATGATCTGGGGGGCTGGTTAGTGACCTTCTAAAGGAAAACACTATGAATGACCCCAGGAAACCCTCCTCCTCCTAGGAGATGCTGCTTTTGCCTGAAATCATACTTATTGATTTCTCTGCAGTTGATACAAGCAAATATGATCTCGGGCAGCGTTGGCAAACTTTTTAGAGACAGAGTGCCCAAATTTCACCCTCATGCCACATGTGAGCTACCCCCCTTACCCCAGACAGGGGAGGGGGAAAGCGCTACCCTTGGGTTGCTGATCATAGGGATGTGTGATACGAAAAAATGTCCTCAGGAGCAGTGGAGAGGGAGAAGGGAGAAGCCCCCTCCATCATGTGTGCCATAGGTTTGGAAACACAGATCTAAGGGTTTTCTCTCTTTTGTTGACCAGCTTATACTGCAGGACCAGGGTCATTCATGCCATTGTTCTGTGATCTGTGACACCAAAAAATGACCACATAAAAGAAAGGTGGCAGAGAAGGTAGAAGAAGGGACAAGGAAAAGTGAGGAAGAGGGCTTGGGAAAGAAGACTTCATGTTATTTAGCCACTAAATCACAATTAACTACGTTGGAGTAGGTGGAACTAGATCTCACAGGAGCCAGTGAAAATTATTTAGAAATTTTAATGGACTATGAAGTATAAAAACAGTTTATCCTGTCAGGCCCCACACTCTCCAGCTGTTTCCACTTCCTTAACATATGTTCATTCAAATACAATATTTACTAATTTTACATGCAGGTTTAAAAAATTTTAAGAGAAAGAAAACAAAAGTTTTATCTTCACTAAATGGGAGAGGGAAACCTGTATGAACAAGAAATGAAGGGGAAGGAGAAGGAAAGGAAAAAAGAAAAGGAAGGTTAAGAAAAGGATAGGGGAAAGGCTGGAGGAAAAGAGAAGGGAGAGCAAAAAGAGGAGAAGGGAAGGAAAATAAAAGGAAGGAGATAAACTAGAAGGGGGAAGGAGGAAAAAAGGAGGGGAGAAAGACAGGAAAAGAGGGATGAGAAAGTGAAAGAAGAAGAAATAGGGGAAATCCTATAACCAGAGCAAAACAACAGGTTCATTTGAAAAATAATAATTTTTTTAAAGTTTGGTTTAATGGGGACAATACATTTCTTTTAGTTTTTATCATTTCCTAAATGCCAATTATATCGCCCACTTCATTGGACCTTCTCAGTCTTCTGACTCACCACAGCCTATGGGGGTAAGTGATATTAAACATTCTGACTTAGTTAAAGGTCAAATGAAAGCTGCTAGATATGTATTTCCTGTCCACTCAAAGCAAAATTCCCTTTCAGACTTACAGTGAAGCTGATATAAGGATCTGATTGCAAAATTTGGCACCTACCATTCTTTTCTCATATGCATCATGGAAAATGATTTGTATATTGGCTATAAAAAGAGTTTAGGAAAAATTTCATTTATGAACCTGATATTCATCTCAAAACAAATCTAGACTGCCTTCAGTGCTGAGACAAGGGTCTGGAGACACTACGAATTCTGCCAAGAACATAGCAATGGTTTGGATAGCAAGTACTTTCTGCTATAGGTCTGGTGCTCTGCTAGGTGGTGTGGGGAATACAAGAGAAATAGATCCAAAAATGTTCAAAGAATCTTCCTGCTTTCATGGTATCCCCTCAAGGTTGTGGAGACTGGAAAAAGCAGACAGGTACTGGCAGTATTTGCTAGTGAAGAGAAAAAATAAGCAAGAGAAGTTAAAAACAAGTGTCAATAGGGGACTTCAAGAGTCTGGAGAGAATTCAATTTGGGCTTATCTTAATGCCGATTATAGTTCTATTTTTAGAAACCTATTTTTGGATGATCTTTGTCTTTGCATCACAGTTACTATATGCATGCTTCTTTCCAGATCAAATTCTGTCTCATGAAAAAGGAAAGCAAGTAAGCAAAATCATTCTACACTGGGCCACGTCTCATAGTAATCATGTCACTGTTCCTAGAAATCTTCTGCCTCTCTTCTTTAAGGAGGGAAGAAATATTTCATTATCTGTTTTCTGGGACCTCCACTAGTTTTTCAGCTACTCAGTTCAAATTCATTGTAGTGAGGTTTACATTTACATTATTGTAATCATGTAGATCTCTTCATTCTGCTTTGCATCTGTTTGTACAAATCTTCTCATGTTATTCTGAAATTTTCATATTAATTATTTCTTACTGCTTAATGATATTCCAGTGTGAATTGTCCTGTGATCCTAATCCAAGATATGATGCTGTTTCCTTTCCCCCATCTTTTCCCTCCTCAACTTTTTCTTTTGATGCCATGCCATTCTCCCTTTGAGCTTACAATTTTCTCTTTCTTAAGTGCTCCACAATTTATGTCTTCCCAAGTCCTAAATCATACCTAACTCATAGTAGGGGTTAGTACTGAGATGTATGCCTCCTTATTGTAGAAACTGACTTCCTATTGTGTATAGACTCTCCCTTTTCCCCCAACCCCAGCAAAGTTCATTGCCAGACTCTTGATTAACTCTATTCCTGCCTCTGGAAGCTTACTTCATAAGGCTACCAGGTCATTCATTTTCTTCTGAGGGTGCTTAATTCCTGTCCCTCCCATTATGATCTGCTCATAAATATTTTTTTAACTCTCTATACACCCAAAGGAAGAAGGAGAAATGGAAAACTTATTGCCCCCATCCAATCAATACCTCTCCCTATCTGAGAAGCATTTCTCTTTATTATTCTACTACTTATACTAATGATGGATTGGCTTCTAATATTCTAATATAAAAAATAATTAATTTTTCCCATCTACTTTTCTTCCATTTTCTCCCATTGTACTTTCTATTCCCCTGATTGTTAAACCCATTGTGGTCAATGCAAATAGAAAGGGGGTATATTATAATATATGCATAAGGATACCTAAAGGCATCATACTGCCTTAGAAAATCACATATTACTATATGTGTTTTATATATTCCTTTATTTTGCGAAATATTACTCAATTATATTTTAATCCAGTTCCTAATACTAGACAGTGAAGACACTGCTGTGGACCATGTGGATGCCACAGGCCATGTGTTTGGCATGTTCGTTTTAACCCACAGAAGCTCCCTTTCTTGCAGTGTCATTCATATGTTTTTTCTTTATATATATATATATGTATATGTATATATATATATTTATTTTGAATATTTTCCCACAGTTATATATTTCATGTTCTTTTCCTCTCCCCAAACCCCCCTAAACTCCCTTAGCCAATGCACAATTCCACTGGGTTTTACATGTATCACTGAGCAAGACCTAATTCCCTCTTATTGATAGTTGGACTAGAGTTATCATTTAGTGTCTTCATCCCCAATAATATCCCCATCAGCCCTTGTGTTCAAGCAGTTGTTTTTCCTCTGATTTTCTCCTCCCACAGTTCTTCCTCTGAATGTGGCTAGTTTTCTTTCTCCTAAGTCCCTCAGCCTTGCTCTGGATCCTTGCATTGCTGCTAGTAGAAAAGTCTGTTATGTTCGATTGTACCACAGTCTATCAGCCTCTGTGTATAATGTTCTACTGGTTCTGCTCCTTTCACTCTGCATCAATTCCTGGAGGTCATTCCAGTTCACATGGAATTCCTCCAGTTCACTATTCCTTTGAGTGCAATAGTATTCCATCACCAACAGATACTACAATTTGTTCAAAATGTTTTTTCTTATTAAATAAAAATCAAACAGATGCCCTCATTCCATATTGTGTCCTTTTTTAGCTGTAGCCAAATAAAGAGAAATATTTCATTTCCTAGTTTTTGTTACTCAGTATAAGGAATTAACTTTTGGATCTTCACCTAATTTATATGTTAAATACTCACACTTCTGAATTATTTTGAAGGAGTGACTCAAATTCTTTCCTCTAAATGAATATTTTTATTTTCTTTGATGTGTAGGCTCATTTTTATAGGATATTTTCATATGGATGCCAAATGAATTTTTTTATTCTTCAAAACATTTCATTTTATACTTGCTTTCTTATAGCAGAGAAATACTGAATTCATTCATATTGTATCTCATTGGAATTTTAAGCCTTTTCCCCTTGGATGCATACATTTCTTTTACATTATAGTTATGAAATTTAACTGCAATGCTTCATGGTGAATGAAACTTCAAATTTCTTTCTATTAGTGTTCTATGGATTCTAGTGAGCTATCACAGTCATGAAATCATAGCTAGTCCCACAATTTCTCTCTAATAGTTCTGAAAGATTTCTTAAAGTATTTTATGAACAATTTTTAAAATAGAAGGCATATTGTTCTTACATTACCTTTTTTCATCTTATCTTTAAGTTCAACAATCTTGTCTTGTAGAGCACTTATATATTCTACCAATTTTCAGTGTTTTTATTGGGTTCTTCAGTACATTCACAGATAAAGGGGCTTCTACCACCACTCTTAGTGCTTGTCTCCTCACCTAGAGGCTTAAAGAAGTCCTTGCTTTGATTACTTCCACATGAGAGAGACTCAAGTTGCCCCTTTGGGAGTCTTTTTGTATGTGTGCTCAGGTCTCACTCATGAGACAACTAAAGAGGTTAATTCTTTACCATATCAATCAATCATTAAACATTAAGCACCAACTATATACCAAGCAAGGAAAAGAAATAGTTGTAGAATATTTGCATGTCTTCCAAAGTCTATGTGGGTGATTGCTTCAGGTCAAGCACATGTTCAGAAGGACTGGGCTCTCATTGACTAGTCCCTAGGTGCATAAGGAATAAAATGAGATAATTGTATGTATAATGCTTTACATGTCTCAAAATACAATAAGTCGACTTTTATTATTATTAGAGATAGATAGTGTAGTGTAGTGGATAAAGAGTCAGTCTGGAGACAAGGAAGACCTGGTTTCAAGCCCTGCCTCTGACATATACTGAGCTATATAAATTCTCAGTCCCCCAGGCAACTCTCTTAAGACTATGAGTTTCAGAATAGATAACCACCTAAACTGGGAGAGGAAGTTTCCTTACCAAAAGTTCCCTATACTAATAAAATCAGTTCTGAACTCTCTCTTCCTCCTTTTCATTATAATTATTAGCACTCAGCTGCAAGAGGGCTAATACAGTAATAGCTACACTGTTCAGCCTAAAAGGTGAAGAAGGTTCCCTTTCCCCATGAAGTGTCAAGATACCTTAAGAAGCAGCAGCCAGTGACAGCAGGAAGAACCAGGAAATGAATATTATGCACCTAATGAAACAAATTAGAAATGGCATAACCTTCTTCCTCCTTTCTTTTCTTCCTTCAGTAGCCTTCTCCTTTTTAATCCTTTGCCCCAGGAAAGAAATCACCTGATAAGGCAATCAGGCATTCAACTTGTGGTCCCAGAAAAATTTACCCCATTCCCTCCCCCCAAGGAGAGAAGGAGGAAATTATTCCTAATTTGCCACTCCTGGAAATTCTGTCTAAAGACCTGGCATCAGAAACTGATGGCAAAGGAGGCAAAGTTTATCTTTGGCACACCCCTGGCCATATCCACCCATCCCCACCCTTCCTTCCTCCCCACTTCTGTCTTGAGGGAAAAAAATTAGGTAAAAAAAATTAAAACCATACATAGTCTTATTTTGAATTTAGAATTATGGAATGTCAAAACCAATTATATTGAAATAGTTATCAAAATATTTTTAAGAAACATTCATGGACCTCAGGTTAATAACTCTAGATCTATGCCAACCTTTCAATTTTATAAATGAGGAAACTGGGACCTAGAGGCAAAATAACTCATTGAAGGCCATTTAACTTTTTAGCAGCAACAGCGAAGCTAGAATAAAAGTCTGCTAACTCTAAACCCAGTATTCTTTCCATTAGATCACTTTGTCTCTCTGCAAGAAGCATCTGGTGTACCTCTCCCCACCAAATTAACATCTCCCAGAATGGAGCCTCCCCATTAGGGAGTGGAAAGAGTGTTAATTTTGGTATCTGAGGACATGGGTTCAAAACACACCTAAGCCACATGCTAGCTATGTCAACCTCCCTGGGCCTCAGGTGCCTCATCTGTCCTTCCCAGAACTAGACCTATTAATAATTCCAATGAAAAAGTACCACTAAGGGTCTACTATGTGCAAAGTGCTAGGGATATAAAGAAAAAAATATCAGTTCCTTCTCTTGGGGAATTTAAATCCCACTAGGGTAGTGATGGGCAAACTACAGCTGGCCAGCAGGCCATATGTGGCCCCCTGAAATGTTCTCTCTGACCACAGGACATTATTTCTAATCTGATGAATACAGTGATTAGAATACAGTACAATGAAACTTCAAAAGAGTTGCCTTAGAAACAGACTTACAGATGAGCATTTCCTTTCCTTCAGCCCCCTCTTTAAAAAGTTTGCCCATCACTGCACTAGGAGGGTTATAACATTTAAACAGATAAATACAATATAATTTTAGGAAAAAGAAAGCACAAACAGTTAGTAATATCAGGAAAGACTTTTACCTACCTGTTCAGGATTCTGATCTTCACCTGCCTTTGGCTACCATATCTTTTACAATCTGTCCTTTTCCCCTACCTTCCAAATCTTGAAAGTTACTTCTTGGGTTCTGAAATCAGTCCACTCAGGGCTCTCATCTCCACCTAGAACATGCAGTTCCTCTTGGGGGATGTTGGGGCCCCTTTTGTAGAGTCCATTTGTCTAGATATTAGTACCATTGATGCTTACAGATTTTTTTAAAGGGTGGGCTTTTCTGCATCTACCACATTACCACCATATCCTCATCCCCCACCCCAAATGTCTCAAAATCATCCCTTGGGCTGTCTCTGCCTAAGAGAATGGGAGTTTGGTCTGTTTCATGAAGTTAGTTCAACTCTGATTGTCACTCCCTCAAGAATGGTCATGTTTTCCCATCTTCCCTTGATCCTGTCTCACTCTTTCTCTTTCCCCCCTTTTCATTCTTTGCAATACTATAGAATCTTAATTTTTCCCAGGAGCTACCACTTCTCCCTAAGACTTTGGTACAAGGTAAAGGTACTTCTGCTTTTCATGAAGTGTGGCTAGATGTGATACTCCAGATTAGGAGCCCTGGCCTCTTTTCCTGATTCTGCTGTTATTTATTAATGGGTTTTGCTGATTTTTTAAATAATCCCACCATGTTTCTGTGAGGATGAGCTACCCCCATTTCCTTGAAACACTTACGTAATAGGGGATGGAGGAGTTCACATAAATGAGAGGGGCAGATGATAAAGTTCCCGACTAGGATGAAATATTTATGTGTGTTTGATTCTACTGTTAACAGATATGGAAACAGACACAGAAAACTTAAGTGACTTGCCTAGGGTTATATATTTAAGTGTGTAAAGATGGATTATGAACCCAAATCTTCCTTACTGAATATCAAATATCCTCTATACCATACTTTCTCCATATTGTCTTTGCAATCTCTTGAGCCAATTTGCAATATTTTGAGTGTTGGTATTAGTAAAAAATCAGATGCAAGCTCCAAAAATTTGAGGGAACCGAACAAGTGCAGGAAATCTCATTGTTAAATCAAAAAGTCTCAGCAGTGGATATGTCTTCTTAGGGTCAGAAAACTATAGGGGAAATTTTCTGGATTTCTGTTACCATTTGCTCTAGGTCCAGGCAGAATGCACCATGCATAGAACTCTCTTCCTAACATTTTCACTCTTACTGTATCACAAAAGCTCAAAAGTTAAGGACAGCGGGGACCTCAGAGACCATCTCAGCCCTCCTGTCCCTGAACAGAAAGTCCTATAACATCCTAAACAAGTCTTCCACTATCTTCCATTTGACAGCATCCAGTAAAAGAATACAAGGACCTAAATGAAACAGTCCTTTTCCTCATAGAACTTCTATTCTACCAAGGGAACAGATATACCTATATAAATATATAAATATATAAATGGTAGCAAGGTGGCTTTGTGGTTATAGGTTGGGCCTTGAGTCAGGAAGACCTGAGTTCAAATTTAGCCTCAGATACTAATGTGACCCTGGACAAGTCACTTAACCCTGTTTGCTTCAGTTTTCTCAGCTATAAAATGAGCTGGAGAAGGAAAAGGCAAAGCATTCCACAGCATCTTTGCCAAGAAAACCCCAAATGAGGTCATGAAGAGTCAGATACAATTAAAACACCTGAGCAATAACAACAACATCTAAAACATGCACAAAATAAGTACAATGTATGTAGGGAGAAGAGGCAGACTGATAGCAAGAGGGATCAGGAAAGGGTTCAACATCATGTTTTGTGACAATAATTGTTGTTTTTTTAATCCTTACTTTCTCTCTTAGGACCAATACAGCATATTGATTCCAAAACAAAAATAATGGTAAGGGCTAAGCAATGGAGTTTAAGTGACTTGCCAGGGTTATACAGCTAGGAAATATATGAGGTCAGATTTGAACCCAGGACCTTCCATCTCTAGGCTTGGATAACAGTTTTTTTAAAGCTTCCTCAACTTTGTTTGAATGTCACAGAAAAATCTAGTTACAATTTGATGTTTGTAGACAGGTTGGTTAATAGTTCACCTATCATCAGATGAGTACATGTCAGGTGTGCCTGTGGCAGAGGAGATGACCTTTAAATACTGAATTTTGACCTATCAACCACTCGAGTGTCAGGATAAATTTGTCAAATCTAGTTGCTCTAAAGAATCCTGATTTCTTATGCATGAACTGATGAACCCTAGACTGTGATGCTGGTGAGTAAGATGGGAAGGAAGCCAAACTGCCCCTGCTTCAAGATACCTGCCAATCAGTCTCTTCCATTGGGTTAGCAGTGTCAAAATTACCATCCAGCCTCCTTCTTCTTCTTTCTAAGTCCTTCCTCTGAAAGCTCTTCTCAAATTGTCTCAGATCATAAATATTTGGAAATAGTCCAACTAACTAAGAAAACTGCATTACTCTCTACTTCTCAACGTAGTAAAGCTCAGGTATGATTTTGTCAAGAGAACATCAATTAGAGATAATGGAAAGAATACCAAATGAGACTGCAGAAGACTTAATTATTAGCCTCATAGTAGCTAACTTTGCATTCTAGATAAGCCTTCCAACCCCCGTTTCTCCTCCACCACCACATCTAATGAGGTATCACACTTAAAGAGGTGGGACAGTTAAACCGTAGAAACAAGCAAACATCAGGCAATACTATTAGTCTTAAGAAGGCATTCATTGCCTTGTCTTCAACTCTGAGATTACCTGGAAGCATCATACCAAGAGAGAGAAAATCCAGGATTCTGGGCTGGGGTGATTGTAGGTATAATTATGTATATCAGGAGGTAAATTCAGCAATTCAAGATTGAATTCTTTGAGCCTGGATGGAGCACATACAATTTAGTAGTTCTGATTCCTTGTAATCAGGGCTACACTAATAAATGTTTAACTACGGATTCTCTAGGGGGAGAAATGTATCTAAAAGGCACATGTTTGAGTTTAATTTGCATTATTAACATTTTCTTCATCACTTTCTTAAGCCTAGGCAATCAAAACACAATATATCGAGGGGTCAGCTAGATGGCTCAGTGAATTGAGAGCCAGGCTCAGAGGCAGGGCGGTCCTGGGTTCAAATTTGGCCTCAGACACTCCATAGCTATATAATCCTGGACAAGTCACTTAGCCTAGCCCTTTCTGCTATTCTGCCTTGGAAACAATACACAGTATTGACTCCAAGATAGAAGGTAAAGTTTTTTGTGTTTTTTTTAAACCAATATATTGAGTCCTGATTTGTAGAATTTGCTGATTTCCAAGGCATAAACATGCAAAAAGAAATTTAACAATTAGCTTTTAGGTAGCCAAAGCTGGCTCCAACATACCACCCCTATAGCATTTGGATGTTTTTGTTCCTTGTGTTATATATGCATATCCCTGGAAAAATTTTTTTGGGCTGGGTCTCTGCCTGCAGTCTTTATTCATAGAGAATACCAAAGCACTAAATGACCAAGGCTCTGTTAAAAGGCCAAGGAAGCTCCATCCTTGACAATACCTGAACACTTTCATTTTCTCTTTGTCATGCCTATGTCAACTGATGTTGACCCAGTGTTTTATTTTTCCATCACTATGTCTTGATTTCCCCTTGCATTATATAAAATAACTCACAAGGACTTTATAGAAATGATTTGTTAGGTCCTCTTCTTTCCTTCATGGCTCACCTCTTGGATAAGCATGGCAAGGATAGATGGATTGTCCTGTCCACCAATATGCTCCTTTCTAGTCGACAAACACCATCAGAATTGGCTGCAAGATCTTAGAATCTCAAGTGTTAGAATAGATGGTAGCAGAGTCTAGTCTGTACCAGAACAAAAAACCAGTTCAAATGGTTATCCATTCCTATCCAATGTTCCTTGTTCTTCTGATACTAATATAATTTCATACTTCTTTCTTTTATCACATCTTCGAACATCTACACATATATATGTATAACATACATAAATTACTTATATATTATACATACATACTATATTATATTATATGCCAGATATATTTTATAATAACATATTGCATATAATAGCATTTATATATATATATAAAATGTCCCACCGCAATCTTTTTTGTTCAGGCTAAACATTCTCAGTTCCTTTGATAACTCCTCATATGATTTAATCGGAGTTCCCTTACTACTCCCAGATGAGAGAATTGTTCTGAATAAACTCTGGCTTGTTAATGTCTTTCCTAAAATATGATGCTCCCAAATGAAGTCCTTGAAGGAGACATCCAGTACCCTGGCAATATAGACTACTGGCCATTTGCCCTGTGCACTGGAAGGGGAAGGATGCCAAAACATCAATCTAATCCTTATTACGGGGCAAGGCAAAGTGCCTAGGACCATAGTAGGTATTCAATAAACATTCATGGGATTAAAACTGGAAATGCTACTGACCATTCGTGATTTTAAAACTTTACCAGTGTCTAAAGGAAAAGCCAGAGCTCAGTATTCAGCGAAGAAATAATTCACATGCATGCCTTAATGAAAAAAAAAAAAATAGTCTAGAGAGGCAGAGCCAGCCTTGTATTTCCCCAGCCCCAGCCATGAGACAGGACTCTGCTGTTCAAGCTCATTAGTCCTCTGATGACAGGTATATCGGCAGCTTTATGGCAAACAATGACAAATGCATTTCCATGACTAAATAGCCTTCATTCATAATTGACAAAGTCTTCTTAAAGTAATAAGGTGATGAAATTTTCCTCTGGACAACTAACTGTGCTAGCAAGATATTTTTTTCTCCAGAGCTGCCTCTCTCTTGACCATCCCACCAGCCTCAAGTTCCAAAAACAGAGAAGCTGTCTACCCCACTGTCTGTTTTACTGTCCTTGGCTGTTCAAAGATGAAGCCCCTGAGAACACGGTACTTGCTCTCTCTGTGTGTGGCTGTGTTTGGAAAGACCAGAGGGTGATGAATTTTCTTTTCACCACTATGAACAACACGAAGATGATTCTGTGACTTGTGACTGGAGAGCACCTGCTCACAAAGCCTATTACTGTCTGCCTTTTAGACTCCTAGTCAGCTTGAAGCCAGGGGGGAAAAAAGGATGCTGGGTGCTGTGTTGCTCCATTCAGGGGCCTGGTCTGTTGCTGCTATTGTCAAAATTCAGGGCAAGTCCTGATGCTTGCTATGATAAAAATGGAGGAAAATGATGACATGCTAACTAGCCAGAAGCCTTAATTATCCAGATTTGTTTTCCACACAATACTATTAGGGAAAAAAGGCAAACATCAAAAGGCAGAAAAGTTTATTAGGGATTTAATAGAAATAAAATTTTTTATCCTGGGATCTAAATACAGTAGCCTATATCTATAAGAGTATAAATTCCATTATCTTCTCTACAGCATTTAATACTGTTGATTAGTCTCTTCTCAAAGTTCACTCCTCCTTTAGGTTTTCTAATGCATTTTCTTGGTTTTGCTCCTACTTCTCTAACTATTTTTCAATCTTTTTTTCCATCTGATTGCCCTTCCTCTCATAAACAAGTCTTCACAAGGAGTCTGTCTTATGATCTCTTCTCTTTCCTATACGTTTTCCTTAAGCAATATCATCTACTCCCATGGTTTCAACTATTATTTACTTTTGTGCATACAGTTTCTAAATCCATATCTGTTGACCTGCCTTTATCCTTAGCTCCAGATCTGCATTTCTTAACTGATTAATAGATGTCAGAACTTTAAGGTTTTAATGAGACTAAGTGTGTTTCAAATCAAGCACATCACCTTTCCCTAGAACCCTTTGATTCTTCTGATTTTCCTCTTTCTGTTATCTAGTCCCCCAGACTTGAAATCCTGGAGTCACATTTACGGTTTATTTTCCGTGTCTTACTCCCCCCACACACACACATAACACATACCCTTTTCTAAATAAGTTGCCAAATCAACCACCTCTTTCCTATTTTAAATGTCTTTATCCTAACAGAGAGGTAGTATATATAGTTCATATAGTAGCTGGTCTGAGTCCAATGAAAGGTCTGAGTCCAAATCTTGCCTTAGATGTTTACTATGTGTGTGACCCTGGGTAAGTCACTTAACTATGCTCAACTTTAGTTTCCTTCATATTTAAAAATGTTTCTAAGGTCCCTTCCAGTTCTAAATCTATAATCCAGTCCAGGTCTCTATTACTCCTCACTTTTACTATTGCAATAACATCCTAATTCATCTTCAGTCCTTCCTGTTTCCAGGTTGTTTAGGATGGACTCATAGTCCATCCTAAATATTTCTGCCATAGTAATCTTCCAGTCTTGGCTTTTTCCCTCTCTAGTTATATGACTTTGGGCAAGTTGCTTGACCTCTCTGGACCTCCTTTTTCTTATCTGGAAAATGGGCTGTTCAGATTAGATCATATCTAAGGTCTTTAACACTTCTGAAATCCTTATCAGTTCTTGATTATGTCATGCCTAGGCTTAAAAACCATCCAGTGGCCCCCCTCTCTTCTCCCAGCTCCTCAATGCCCCAAAACAAAGTTAAGACTTTAGCACAGGAGTCAAAATTTTCCATTCCTTTGCCCCAGTCTATCATCCTTCTTTGTCAAGAACTCTTTACTTCAGAAAAACTTGACTACTTTATCTTTTATCTTTTCATGACTACATAACTTTGCTCAGGTTGTTTCCTTTGCTTGGAATGCCCTTATCAAAAATTGAGATCTTTCCCATCCTTTTAGGCCCAGTTCAACTCTTACCTCCTCCATGACATCATTCCTGATCCCTGCATTTATTTCTCATTTGTATTTCCGGAGCACTTCTCTTATGAATCCCTTGTAATACCTATTGGTAGGTATGGATAACCAATACATGAATTATTTTTTTTAATCTAAGGCCCAGCAGAGAGCTTTGCTAGTTTCCTTTGATTCTGTTATTCATGCCCCCAGGTTCATCTTTATGGTAGCTATTATCATTAAGGATATTTTTGTGAAGCCCTATTGCCTGTTTCCTTTTTAAAATTTCAGTGTCTGAAGTCCACAAAATGATGGAGAGAACTGATTCTGAGAGTAATTTAACAAGAGGAAAATAGAATTGTTTAAACCCCAAATCACCTGGTTGAGTGGTACGAGGAGAAATGTTGGGCAAAAGAACATTTGGTTTTAAACTAAACACATCTACTAACTTTTGCTAACTACCTTGCCATATGTCATTGTCATAAAGTTAGACTATGCAGGTCAAAAGAGTTTTAACTCTCCTCAGCAAAGGAGAGGCTTACTAGGCTTTGCACTCCTAAGAGATGGTATCCTGGAACAGCAGACAGTCCAGAGACTAAATAGATGAAGGCTAGAAGAAGGAAGCAGCGAGGTGTCACAGTGGATAGAGCACTTTCCAAGATCTGAGTTCAAATATGACCTCAAACTCTTACTATGTGACCCTGGGCAACTCACTTAACCTTATTTGCCTCAGTTTCTTCATCTGAAAAATGAACCAGAAAAGGAAATGGCAAACTACTCTAGTATCTTTATTAAAAAAAACAAAAACCAAATGGGGTCAAAAAAAGAGTCAGATATAACTGAAACAACTGAAGAGCAACAACAATGAAAAGAAGGAAGCAAAGAACAACTCAGTGAACAATATCAGAGGTCCCTAAAGTGAGAGACCATTGCACACACCCAGAAATAATGCGACAGTCAATGGAGAGTAGAGATGTGAAGTCTAGCAGACAACAGCAAGATGACCTCTAATTCCTGTAACCACAGAAGCATGAGTTGCTCTGGTCATATGCATATCCGAGCCTTACATGTCACATGTGGCACCTCCATGTATGTGACTAGGTCAATGTGTTCCCTATAATGTATACCTCTCCCTTGTGTGTCCCTTGGTCATGTATGTTCTCTATGTATGTTTCTTCCTTCCACTGGTAATAAGACAACCTGGAGGAGAACATTTTCCTGTAGGTTTTACCATTCTTTTCTTGTAACTTAATTTATTAAATTGTCTCATCAAATGTCTTTAAACTAGGGGTTTGTTACTTTGTTGACTTAGCAAATGTAAATCCGTAAATGGAGGCTTATGAGAAAAGTTTTTAATGAATGCTGATCCCCAAAGTGCTTTGAATCTAGGATAGCTTTTGAGGTGTCCATATGTGAGAGGGGACCCCCAAAATATAAGAGCATCACCAGTCTTGAAGATAGTCTGTACTATGAAGACAGAATTTACTTTAAAATAATCTCACAAATAATCTCTTTGTGTCAAGTTACAAAATGTGGGCTGAGGTAATAACTTACCTTTGAGTCTAAAGAAGACATTCCATTGTGAGGTAGGAGCCAGATTCCTAAATACTTATTCTAAACTCTCCCTTCCAAAAGTCTGCCTACTCCCCCAAAGCCCTGATGATAAGAGGATAATTCAATGCGCTTCCCCTGGAAAAGGAAATAGTAACTGGTTCACTTGGGACGATTTCATCCTAATCGGTTTACCATTCTCTCCAGGCATGTAGACGTATGTCATTGGTGACACACCACATGGAATGATAATAGTAACTTTAGGTTATATTGTGGGTTCTCGGATACCTGAGGCACCATAAAAACATAAGCAAAAAGTAAACTGCAATCATTATTTCAAGCAGATTACTGCTTTAGCGATAAAACCTAGGTTCTAAAAACCATAATATCAGTTCTCCAATGGCAGGTACCAGGCAAGAATAGCTTCTGGGTTTAATTATCTCACTAGAACTAGTGGCATCCCCTCCCAAACACCAACCCTTTTGTTTTCAAGTATCAAACTAGGCACCAGTTGGGGTCTGGAAGCAGTTTCCCTGTTTGAGACACCATTGCATAGCTAAGAATTGGGGTCATCTTCTGAAGCACCTGGCATTGGCCCCTACTGGAGGCCCACACGATATACAAAAACATCATTGTTTGTCTGGTCCCAGGAGTTCTTCTTTGAATATGCTTTTGTGTGTGAATAAAGGTGGTTATTGTTTGGACCTTTCCTTCACCAAAAAAATAATGAATCTGATTTAGGGGTTTAAATAGGCAAGGAGCCTAGAAAAAAATCCCTTAAAGACTTGCCTCTTTCTGGATTTATCTTTGAAAAATTCCTTTTCACATACCAAGTATGTTGGATCTGACATTTCCTTTCCTTAGCTGATACTTAATATTAGTCCTATGTTTCCTAGCACTCGGGAGATTTGATCTGGCTATTACAAATGTAATAAGAAGTAATTCTTTTTTCAGCTAATCGCTAATCTGTTGTAAACTGAAGCAAAGGAAGATAAACAGGGACAGTGACTACATCAAAGGGTTCATAAGGGCACCAGGAAAGCATTTCTAGTAAACAGAGGAAGGGTGATGAAGGGAATAGGGCGGTAGACCTGGAATCAGCAAGTGCTAGGTTTGACTCCCCTCTCCCACTAGTCACTAGCTCTGTGACCTTAGGCAAGTCACTCAGAGCCTCCTCTTATGTGAAATGAGGATCAATAGCTCCTACCTGTGAGGACTCTTAAGAAGAGCAAATGAGATAATTAAGGTAAATTACTTCTCAAATCCAAGAGCTACATAAAAACCAGTTATTATTATTAAATGAATTGTGGCAACTATGTGACATAGTAGATAGGTTTCCAGTTCTGGAATTGGGAGGACCTGAGTTCAAATTTAGCCTCAACACTTACTAGCTGTGTGATCCTGGGCAAGTCACTTAATGTTGTCTCAGTTTTTTCATCTGTCAAATGAGCTAGAGAAGGAAGTGGTGAACCACTCCAGTATTTTTGCTTAGAAAACACCAAATGGTTTTATGAAGAGTCAGACATAACTGAAACTACTGAACAACAAATCAAATAGAAATCAGCGTTTCGGTTATTCCTGTCCCATTTGGCTCAGTGTGGTAGATTTATGGCTAAATATAAATTCAATAATCTGTGGGAGACCATCAATTTACTCCTTTATTCCTTTTCCTCTTGCCTAGCAGGAAATCTACCTAAAAGGTGGATTTAAGTTGAAGCAAGTTAGGAGGGGAACTTGGGAGCTTCTGAGTGTGTATATTTAGGAGTGTGTGTGTGTTCACATGTAAGTGTATATGTAAATTTTCCCTGCTTCATAAGCAACTCACTAAGCCACGTAATTTGTAGGGCATCAGGAAGTTTTTGTCAATCTAAAATGTTTCCTCTTTCTACTTATGTCTATCTGGTGCTCCAAGTGTCCATTAAGATCACTCCCTTGCCTAAAGGAATTATACCCAGGTGGACTTTATTAAAAGGCAGCTATATCATATACATGACAATACACTGACCCATAAGCATCTATTAGCACATTACCAACAATTAATTTCTACTTAGCAGAAAGTAGGGTATAGGGAACTGGATAGATGAGCTTTTGTGTTAGGAGAGGAGATCAAGAAAAAATATAGTGTAACAAAGGATGGAGGGCCAGGGTCAGATTGGGGTACCATTGCGGGGGCCCCTAAATTGCCTAAAAAATTTAACCAGCTTTGCAATTTTATTAATATTTAGCCTTGTTTGCTAAATAGTGGGGAGAGGAAATAAGAAAGACAATTGGACTGACTTCTCTCAAAAGCCTAATAGAAATTGTTTTTAAAATTAATTCCTTAGTGACAGCCATATCAGTTTCTTAACATTGACAAGCAAGAAGAGATTCAAGGATCCTGAGGTATTTGAATGAATATGTATATGTATGTATACATATATATATATATATGTACATATATATATATAAGATTTAAATTCTTTCAAGTATATAACTCTAAATGATCCAATAAGCTTCACCTTCTGGGGTAATAAACAAACTAGGTTCAACACTAGGGGGACTTCTTATGTATAATTTTTAAAGGGCTCAGACCCCCCCACCCAGGACTTTTGGAAACCTCAGAATATAACTTATGTCTAAGTATCCACAGATGTGAGGGAAAGGGTTCCTCAGGTCCTGTGCAAGCACTAATGTCAAATAGATGACATCCTTTGTTTGATTTCACGCAAAAAATATGAACCCCAAAAAATACTAAAAAGGAGCCTATAAATCATCAAGCCATGTCCCTTCCCTTTTCAATGAGGCCTATTTGTCAGTCAGAGACCTATACAGTTATTGAGATTCATGACACACCCAGCCATTGACCCTCCTTTGGAAGGAAAATGAATTTGTGTCCCAGAGGCAGACATCCAGTCATCCTCATTAATTTTGAACAATGCGTAATATTAAGTATATTTTAATGAAATATTGTTCTTCAACTCATCTCTCCTCTTCCACACATGGTGTCATATAGTAAATCATGTCAGAGTTTACAGGGATCTTAGAAATCATGATTCCAATATCCTCAATAAAGATAAGGAAAATGAGTGCCATAAGGAAGAAGTGACCTTGATTAATCAATTGTTATTCTTAGGGGAACGCCAATAGAATCTGAAAAAAAAAAAGATAACCTCAGTTTTTATAACTGTAAAATGGTGGGAATAATTTCTGCTGGCCATTCCCTACCCATGGGAATTTTGTGAGGACTGGTTAAAACTCCAAAAGTTAGTGCTATAGAAATGCATTCCTCCTTGGGAATAAAGGAGATTATTGGCCATGTAACACCATTGTTCTACGCTCAACTTCTAGAATTAACCTGTCTCCTAAATCCCAGCTCTTTCCTCCTCTTTTATGAATGTCAGAAAGGGTATCATTGGCTCCCCAAGGATTGATGAAAGAAATTATTTACTTGTTCTTTAAAAGGAGGATTCCACTGCCTATTAACCTGGAGTGATCATTCTGAGCCTTTGTCAAAATCTGTCCAGATTCAGGTACTAGACAAACACTAGACTTTGTATTTTGAGTATGATTCATTTTGTGGTTAACCTTTTACTTGTCTAAGAAATTACCATATGTGGAAATAGAGGAGGGAAAATCCCTACACAAATACACATGATATTTAACCTGAAGAAAACAGCATTCCAAAACATAAACAGAAGATGAAATTGGATATATGTGTGTGTATTCAAAATGGGTGGGTTGTATTAGATGACTTCTACATTCCCTTCTAATACTATATCTATGATTCTATGATCTTAGATGTCTTCCTTTCATGGATTTGGGAATTTTCCTCTTGGGAAAGAGGTTTCTCCCTCTTATATTTCTTCTACTTTTTGGATGGATGAAATTTAGCCTTCTGCTAAATTTCCTTCTTGTTTTACCTTCTCCAAGATTAATTGCCCCTTTTCTCACACATTCTACCTGACATACAAAGCCAGGCAGACGGAGGAGTTGGCACAATCTTTACTCCCCACCATCACTTTCAGAACTTCTCTCTGCTACCACATTCAGCAAGCAATTCTCCTCTTTTAAAGTTCACTCCATCCTGTCAAGATTCTTGTTGCTGTCATCTATGAATCGCCATGACCACCCTAGATAAGTTCAGGACCGGGGTCAGAGTTTGGGGGATTGTTTCTACCTTAATATCTTTGAGTACTCTTGACTTCTGGTTCCTCATCCTCCTCAACTCCCATGACTTTAGTTCTCCATACTATCTTAACCACATACAGAATAAAAGGTACCCAGTATCTCCTCAAGCCCTCTATTGCCAATCCTGAATTTTCTCCAGGTGATAGATTTCCTAGTAATAGCCCTGTTTATCTGTCCTTATAAGATCATATTATTCACATTTACAGACTGGCTTGGAAACCTATCTGGCATTTATAACGCTATTTTTATAGGAAGCAATCTTTTTATAATAATCCAATGAAATAACATAAAATCACTTAGGTGAAATATTATGAAAACTGTAAAGTACTACATAAATGTTAAATTTTTTTCTTTATTCAAAGATTTTATTTTCCCAATTACATATAATAACAATTTTCAACATATGTTTTCCAAGATTCTAAGATCTAAATTGTCTTCCTTCCTCTTCCCTGCCCACTCTAGGAGAGAGTAAGCCATTTGATCTGGGATATATGTGTATTATAATACAGAACACACTTCCACATTGGTCATTGTTGTAAGAGAATATTCTTTTAAAACCCCAAATCCAAAAATATAACCATAAATAAACTAATGTGAAAGATAGCATCCTTTGATCTGCATCAGACTCCACTAGTTCTTTCTCTGGAAGTGGATAGCATTCTTTGTCACAAGTTCTTCTGAATGATTCCTGAACACTGTATTGCTGAGAGTAGCTAAGTCTTTCACAGTTGATCATCATACAATATTGCTATTATCATGTTCAATGTTCTCCCAATTCTGCTTATTTTGCTCTACATCAGCTCAGGTAGATCTTTCCAGCTTTTTCTGAAATCATCCTGCTTATCATTTCTTATAGCACAGTAATATTCTATTACCAACATATACCACAATTTGATCAGCTATTCTCTAACTAATGGTCATTCCCTCAATTTCCAATTCTTTGCCACCACAAAAAAAGCTGCTATCAATATTTTTATATAAGTAGGTCTTTACCCTTTTTACTGATCTCTTTGGTATATAGCCCCAGTAGTGGCATTGTAGGATCAAAGAGAACACAATTTTATACCCCTTTGGACATAGTACAAATTGCCTTCCACAATGGTTGGGTCGATTTACAATTCCACGAACAATGCATTAGGATCCCAATTTTGCCACAACCCCTCTAGTATTTGTCACTTTCATTTAGTGTCATATTGGCCATCTAATAACTGTTAGATGGTACCTCAGAGTTGTTTTTATTTGCATTTCTCTAATCATGCATGATTTAGAACATTTTTATATGATGTTAAAATTTTTTAAATTAATTTGTTAAAATTTTGAAAATCAAAATAGTACATTTATATAGTGTTTTAAGATCATGGAGGTGCTTTCCCCTCAATAACCAGGTAAAGGAACTCATGCAAATATCATTATTCCCATTTTAGAGATGGTAAAACTGCTGTTCTAAGGAAAACTTCTTCAACACTTCAGAAAGGGATAACTACATGTACATGTCTTTACATTTATTTAACAAAAATGACATCTGATTTCCCTCAGTCATATTGGGATTGGGAAGAGAATCAGTTGATCAAGGACCAACTAGTCCTTCACTATAGTGTGACTTAGAAACAATATTAACTATTGGAAATTACCTCACATATCTGTGTTAAAGAAGAGCAGAAAGAATGGTGATCTTTTAAAAAAAATTTCTATGAATTTCTTTTTATGGTGCATAGCTTTACTTTTCATTTCTCCTGTTCCAGGGAGATATCTCTTTTAAAATTTATTAAAATTATATCCCTTTTAAAATTATTTCAAAAATGGAATTTTTTAAAGAAAAAAGAGGAAGAGAAAAAATTCAGCAAAATTAACATATCACAAAAATATGACATTTTGTTCAATGTTTTTCATACCTATAGAACCTGACATCTTCAAAAAGAATAAGGTGACAAGTTGTGTCCTAATTTCTTTGGGGCCAGGCTTCCTTTACAGTTTTTCAACATTTAGTTTTGATTGTTTTGTAGTTTTTGATCTTTCATTATATTAGTCCTTGGTATTTCATTTTCCTAGGCTTGTTTCTTTCACTTTGTATCAGTTCATAAAAATCTTTCCATGCTACTCTATATTCATCATGTTCAACATTTCTTCCAGCACAGTAAATATCCCATTACATTCTTGCATCACAGTTTGTTTAGGCATTCTTCCCAATTGATGGGCATCTACTTTGCTTCCACTTTCTTTGCTACCAAAAAAGTGCTTCTATAAATATTTTCTGGTGTGTTTAGAGCCTTTCAGTGTGTTTTAAATAGCTTCCTTGAAGTATATGTCAACATCTCTTAGTTTAAAAGGTACAGATACTTTATTGGCATAATTCTACATTCTTTTGCAAAATTGTTGCACCAGTTCATAATGCCACCAATTATAAATTATAATGTCTTTTAAGAAATTGGATTTTAATTCTTCATTTGTAGTTGTTTAATCATATCCAACTCTCTGTGACCCCATTCGGGGTTTTCTTGGCAAAGATACTGGAGAGTTTTGCTATTTACTTTTCTCACCTAGGGTCACACAGCTAGTACATATCTGAAGCTTCATTTGAACTCAGATCTTCCTGACTTCAAGCCAGTGCTTAATCCACAGTACCACCAAACTGCCTATAAACTGAGGAACTAAGATAAGAAATGGATAGGACCTGGAGAGTTAATAAGCAGCTTGGGGTTAGTATTCACATTCCTTTTCTTTCCCTATCTTCCTTGTTGTAGCAAAGCTACCAGTGATCCTAATCTAGATTTCCTGTCCCCCAGGAAACACTGAAATTGAACACTTTAACTTGCAGGGAAAGGAAAAGATCATTAAAGGAATGGTGGTGAGCCACCATCAGAAAGGGAAATGGTGATTACAAAGTAAATTAAGAGTAGGTATAGCATTATCAAGAAGAAGTTATGGCGGGATGTGGGGGGAAGATGAATCTCACTTCCTTTTTAACAAAATCACTAAACTAATAGATATGGGGAATATTGTAAATATAGTTTAGATTTTAGCAAAGCTTTTGCTAAAATAGCTGATATTTTTCTTATGGGGAAGATGGAGAGATATATACCTGGCAATAATATTGTTAGATGATTTAGAACTGGTTTTAAGGCTTGACTCAAAGAATAGTTTTTAATAGATCGATGTGATCAACTTCCTCATTCAACCAAAACTGTTCTCTCTGAAGTTACCAATGATTTTTCCCTTAAAACCTAACCTTCTGTTTTAGAAGAGATACTAGATATCAGTTCCAAGGCAGAAGAATGGTCGGGGTTAGGTAATGGAGGTAAAGTGACTTGCCCAGGAAAAAAATAGCTTGGAAGTGTTGGAGGCCAGATTTGAACCTAGGACCTCCCATCTCCAGGTCTAGCTCTCTATTCCCTGAACCACCTCACTATTCCACTCCCTACAATGCTCTTTTAGTGACCAAATCCAATGATATTTTTTCAGTCTTCATTCTCTTTGACTTCTCTGTGTTTTGTTTTGTTTTGTTTTTTTACATTACTGATCTTTTTTCTTCTTGACACACTCTTCTTTCTCAATTTTCAGGATTCCCCACTCTCCTAGTTCATCTCCTATCTATCTTCCTGCTCTTTCTCAGTCTCCTTTGCTGGATCTTCCTCCAAATCATGATCCCTAATCATACATAACCCTCAGGGTTCTGTCCAATTGTCCTCTTTTCTCTCTCCATACTGCTTCACTTGGTGATCACATCAGCTCCAATGGAATTAACTACCTTTCTTTATTGATGATTCTCAAATCTGTCTAGAACTAACCTCTCTGCTGACTGCCAGTCTTCCATCTCCAGCTGCCTTTCAGACATCCCAGACTGAATAGCCAGTAGGCATATTAAACTCTAAATATCCAAAAAGAAATCATTATTTTCCCCCTCAACTTTCCAACCTTTCACATTTCCCTATTACTGTCAATGGCAACACCATCTTCCCAGTCCCTGAGACTCAAAATGTGTTATCCTTGATTCCTTACTCTTTCATCCCAATATCCAATCTGTTGTGAAGTTCTCTATATTTCACCTTTGCAATATCTCTTCAATCCATCTCCTTCTTTCTTCTGATGCTGCCTTCATCACCACACACCTGGACTATTACAATAGACTTCTGGTAGGTCAGTTGGCCACAAGTCTATCCTTTCTCCATTTTTCATTCAGCTTCCAAAATGATTTTCCTAAAGCAACAGTCTGGCCCCCATCCCCATCCTCCATCACAATAAACTCCAGTAGTTTCCTATCACCTCCATCACCAATACAAAATTCCTTCTTTGGCATATAAAGCCCTTTATAGCCTAGCATCATAATTCCTTTTCAGACTTCTTAAATCTTTCAAACCTCCGTCCCCATTTATTCTTCAATGCAATGACATGGGCTTCCTTCCTGTGCTGTGAATAAGACAGTCAATCGCTCTCCTCCCAGCATTTTCTCTGGCTGCCCCTCATGCCAGGAATGTTCTTCCTCCTTCTCATCTCTACCTCCTGGTTTCCCTGGCTTCCTTGAAATCTGAGCTAAAATTCAATCTCATAGGGGAAACCTTTCCAAATCTGTTTTAATTCTAATGATTTGCCGTTGTTAACTATATCCTTTTAACCCTATATTTAGCTTATGGGGTATATGTTTGTTAAATTGTGAGCTCCTTGAAGGCAAGCAGTGTTTTTTACCTTTTTTTGTATCCCCATCATTTAGCACAGTGCCTGCAATATTGTAGAAGCTTAAAAATGCTTACTGAGTGACTGGTTGGTGGAGGGTCTCCAGTGGAACACACTGGGGATCTTCATTTGGTCCTGTGCTATTTAGTATTTTTATCAGTGATCTGGGTAAAGGTACACCCGTCACATTTTGGAACTTCCTTGGCAAAATCTGTAGAACTGAGAACAAAGGAGAGACCACTTCTCTGTTATAGGAGGCAAAGAAAAAGAGGGGTATATATCAGTTGAGTGAAGGTAAGTAAAGACCTTGTCTACATCGTCTGTTCCTAACCTATGTTTTGATTTGTCATCACCTTTCTATTAGTCACAGGTCATCTGAAGTGAGGCAGACACTTTGACATCCTCTCTAGGGACTGTCGGCAGAACATGACTCATGAGCACTCCATATTTCTCATTGTCATTCTGAAAAGGAGCCTGTAACACTCAGTGAGAGTTTTTGTTGATGGAAAAATGTTTTCTTCTGTATCAGTCTCACACTATTTCTCTGTTGGTTTCTGCTGTGGTTTTTGCCCTCATTTCTGAAATTCAGATCAGCTCGGGTCCTTTTTAGGGCCATCTCTATAAAAAATGGTGATGCAGATAGAACAGAGGGCCTGAGTACAGAACAATGGAAGGCAGGGAGAGCAAATAACTACCTTTTCTGGTCAAAATTGAACTTAATGTGTTGGACAAGTTTATCTTCCTTTGGGGCAACTAGGTGGTGCAGTGGATAAAGTGGCAGGCCTGGAGCAGGGAAGATTTATCTTCATGAGTTCAAATCTTTCTTCAGAAACTAGCTGTTTGACCCTGGGCAAACCTCTTAACCCTGTTTGTCTCAGTTTCCCCATTAGTAAAATGTGCTGGAGAAGGAAATGACAAACCACTCCAAGATCTTTGCCAACAAAATTCCAACTGGGGTAACAAAGAGTTAGACACCCCTGAGATGGCAATGACTGACCTTACCTTCCAACAGTGACCTCCTCTTATTTATATAGCTTTTTATTAGGGAAAAATAGAATATATGTAGTGCCGGCTCATCCTTAAATCTACGTGAAGAATTTAAAGCTACAAGACCTGTTTCCTTGGTTGGAAACCATCAATGTCATGTCATTTTCAACTTAACCTTTGAAACAAATAAACCCAATGATTCAGTTATAGGAAGTAAATGGACTGAGATTTTCATAGTCTTTTTGGATACGCTTTGGAATAGTGGGAAAGGAGCCAAAGGAGAGTATTTTAGGAGTATTCCTCTCTACAATCAAGTCAGCAAGCATTAATGCTTATTGTCAGAATACCCACTATGTGCTTGACAGTACTGTCCTATGTAAGCTGGAGATACAAAGAAAGGCAAAAGGGAAAAAAATCCCAGCCCTAAAAGAGTACATAACCCACACAGAGAAATATCCTTGAAAATATTTCAGTATTCTGGTAAGAGTCCTTGTCCCAGTTAGAAGAGGCCAAAATGGTGGCTGTTTTTATGACTTAGAATGTTAGAGTTGAGAACTTTTGATTATCTAGCTCAGTACCATGATTTTAGAGATAAGGCAACATCATCAGAGAAGTTAAGGTATTTGTCCAAAGACACACAGCTAATTAGAGAAAGAGTTGAGATCAGCATCTAAGCCTTCTGACTTCTAAACTGATTCTTTCTATGACATAGTCTCACTAGCTCAAATTCCCCTTTGAATGTCTGCATTAATCTGAGGGAAATTGGGGGCTCCAAAATGTTGTTTCACTGGGATACATTAGCAAGTCATTTGTAATTTAATCTGTGAGTTCCGTTGGGGGCTCTGAAAGGCTGTTACTCATCTGTGATCATAAAATTAGAGATATGACTTGAATACAGGACTTTCTCAATTTAAGACCACTCTCCATTTCAACACATTTATTTTATTTTTATCCTTTCTAAATGCAACAAATTAAATTACCCCACTTTTTCCGTTTATTTCCACTTAAATTTAGACATAAAGCCATAAAGGTCGTCTTGAATCATTAGCATTTGTCAAATACACTTGAAAATCTGAAAGGGAGGTAACATATGGGTTGAATTTGAGAGGGTATTTATCAATTTTTCATTAGCATATGAAAATAAAAAACAACCTAAATTAAGATTTTATTTCATCTACTGATTATACATGAAGACAATCTACATATTCTGTTCCCTTCAAGGGTAGAAAATCAAGGAGGCTCACTGCATTTCATGCCTGTTAAACTAATGAGTTAATAAGCATTTACTAAAATTGCTTCCTAGCATCTGAATCAGAAGCCAGAGAGGTATCCAGGTTTAAAATGAAAAGGATTTTGTGTAGGGGCATGCTTGCGTTAGCTCATATTATCTAAAGAGAGCTGATTGTTAAAAGTTCAGGGTGCACATATATATGTCTGTGTAAATATCTATATTTGTAAATTGGCATGTGCTACTAATGAGAGCTTGATTTATTGTTTTATTGTGTCTAGATTTTAAAAAGTGATGAAGAATAATTTTTTAAAAAATAATTCTTACCTTCTGTCTTAGAATTGATACTAAATATCCAAGGCAAAAGAGTGGTCAGGGCTAGGCATTAGGGTTGAGTGACTTGCCCAAGGTCACACAGCTAGGAAAGGTCTGAGGATGGATTTGAAACTAGGACCTCCCATCTCTAGGCCTGGCTCTCTCTCCTCTGAGTCATCTAGGAAAATATGAATGAAGCAGAGTGAACTTAAAAAGTGTGTCCTATGGGCATTTAGGGGTGGATGCTGTTTAAGCATTTACCTGTACACCCATCCTCATGTGTAAATTGGGTCATAGTGTTACCTAGACAACTTAGAGAATGAAACGAGTTGTCCTTGCTCAGTGCTCCTATGTTGTATTGTTGATTTGGAACCCATCTCCCAAGAGAAGGGTGTGAGCAAAGACTTCCTCTCTTAGCTTATTTCTTCATTTGAGTTGCTGATTTTGATTAACACTGATTATGTTCTCAAGCATTCTTCAGAAATGAAATAAACATTAGTCTGGGAAAGGATAAATACCTCCCTGGAAGAAGGGAGAGAAAATGTATTCAGAGAACTCTAAAGGACCTCTTATAATCACCTTGTCCAACTCCCTTAATTTTACAGATAAGGAAACCGAGGCCCATGAAGAAGAGATTTGGTCAAGGGTATATAGTTGGTTTGGCAAAGCCAAGAAAGAAATTAAGCCACAAATACCAATGCCCTGACTTTTCCTGTCCCTTTCCACTGCCCACAATAAAATATGATTTTTTGAAATAAAAGATTAGAAGGGACCCAATGGGATGTTTCCCGTCTTTCTATCCCTCTGATTTTTTTTTTTAAACCTATCTTGATCATTTCCCAGTATTTGGATGGTGAGCTTTCCCCCTTCATTCTCAGAAGGGAAAATGAGGTGAAATCAGGTGAGATTAGGCAAGGTACTGTCTATATTAATACCAACCTACCCCAGATGTCAGGGTAGGATAATCAAATCAGAACTGTAGACTGGCTTATCTCTTCTCAGCAGACACCTAAAGTTTCTGAGCGGTACTGGAAATCAGAAAGACTGCCAATCTGGTCCCGCTCAAGCCTAACCCTTTCAGAAAGCTCAGAAACAAGTATGGCAAGCTCCAAATGCGGTAATAACTTTAGCCAAAGCAGTTACCGCTGCAGATTCCTAGTCATTGTTATCCATGGAAATTCTTTTGGCATGATCTCCTTCCTACAAGGTCACCTTCTATACAAATGACTGCTAATTCTATAAACTATAAGACAAGGAAGGAGACAAGCATTTACTAAGAGTGTAACACTGTGCTAAGTACTTTGCAAATCTGAATCATTAGATCCTCACAGCAACCATCATAAGTAGGTATTATTATTATCTTCATTTTACAGGTGAGGAAAACCAGACGAAAGTTCAGTACCTTGACCACAGTTACAAAAAGTCTGAGGCCAGATTTGAACTCACAATTTCCTGACTCCAGGCCCAGTATTCTATCACTAAGCCACCTAGTTGTCCCTGTATTGTATAAATCAGTTACTGTATTATCTCCAAACCCAGATCGTTTGTAATATGCTTGGTACCTAGTAGATTCACTGTTGCTATCTATCACTAACAATAGGATCCCCCATATTCACAGGGAATATTTTGTAAGATCTACTGTAGATGACTGTAGTGGACATCAGCAAAAATTTGTTGTTAATCAAGGAGAACTGAATCAGTGGATACATGAGGCATAACTTCACTACCAGCACCCCTCTTCTTGGGCTCTGGGACCATTATTCAAGTAAATAACGGCTTTCTTAAACAAAGGCAATCTGGAAATGCTACAAGGAATGCAATCAGTGAGAACACTAAAGGCAGACTAATGGAAAATTTCACATGGGAGGGAGAGAATGGGGACAAAGTGAGAAGTGTCATGTATTGAGTTGGTGTATTTCACCATGTTCTAGTCTATATTCTCTTGGTGGACAGTTTGAAACTTATAAACAATTTTTTCTGGAATTTCTCAAATTTTCCAATTTTTTAGTTTTTTACATTGTTAACTATGGGTATCTGAATCAGCAGGCATTGGGATACAACTGTATTAGGGAACTGATCACTAAAATATACACAGATTTAGAACTGAGAGGATCCTCAGTAATCCTTTAGTCATTTTACAGATGAGGAAACAGAGGCCAAGAAAGATGAAGCAATTGGTAAT
The DNA here is from genome assembly GCF_016433145.1 of Gracilinanus agilis. Classification (NCBI taxonomy): domain Eukaryota; kingdom Metazoa; phylum Chordata; class Mammalia; order Didelphimorphia; family Didelphidae; genus Gracilinanus; species Gracilinanus agilis. The sequence goes on along the minus strand of NC_058133.1, from coordinate 412,090,738 downwards.
GGTCATATGAGTAGTTTGAGAGAAAAATGGAAAATGTTATATCCCTTACCCTTTCATATTGTTATCGAACAATATTCCAGTTAGAGATGTGATTAGGGTGAAGTGATCTGGACTTTCATCCAGGATACCAAAAATTTAGAGGGGACAAAACAAATAGTGATTTTAAAAGATTACAAATATTTGTAATTTGGGATCATATCTTCATTCCTTCAGAAAACTGGAAACAATTATGTTAAGTCCTTATTTAGCAAGGATAATAAAAACAGCTAATCTAGGAAACCACTGGATATCAGGTTCCTCCCAGGTGGCAAAACAAATCATCCCTCCCAGTAGAAGCCTCACAGTATCCTGTGCCCTCTACATATAAATTAACAGAAATATATTTTATCTACCTCCCACCCTCCACTCCCTTGGAAAAAAAAGGAAAAGAAAAATAAATTTCTTGTAACAAAAATTCACAGTTAAAAGCTGTAAACCAAAGGACTGCCCATCAAGCCAAGATGTTTAATTAGTACAAAGAAATTAAGTGGTTATCTCACTGATCTGTCTTATTGTGGTTGTAAGAACAAATTGAACTTCTTTTTTAAAAATGTATTTTTTATTTTTCCAATGTCAAAAATCCACCTTCTTTCCCTCCTACTGAAATTCTACTCCTTCTCAATTAAGAACTAAAGAAAAACAAAACTCCTGTTATAAACATATATAGCCAACCAAAATAAAGTTATTCACTGGCCATATCCAATAAAACATCTCATTCTGCCCTCTGAGTCCCTCACTTCTTTATCAGGAGATGGGGAGAATTTTATATGGAATCATAATTAGTCATTACATTGCTCAGCATTCCTAGCTCTTTCAAAGTTGTTTGCCTTTACCATATTGTCATTATATAAGTTCTCCTGGTTCTTTTCATTTCACTCTACATCAATTTGTTTTTATAAAACCAACTCCTAGTTTTATTTATTAATTTAATTTTTTGCTTATGTTCAATTTTATCACTCTCACCTTTGACTTTTAGGATTTCCAATTTGGGGTTAAGTTGGGGATTTTAAATTTGTTCTTTTTCTAGTTTTTAAAAATGTATTCTCAATTCACTGATCTGTTCTTTCTCTATTTTATTGATATAAGCATGTAGAGATAAAAATTTCCTCTAATTACTGCTTTTTTGCTTTCCCCTTAGGTTTTGATATGTTGCCTCATTATTATCATTCTCTTTAATGAAATTATTTGTTTCTTTAACACATTCATTCTTTAAAATTATTTAGTTTTCAATTAATTTGTGTTTAATTTACTTTGTGTTTCCATATTATATATATATATATATGTCTATATATATATATGT
>NC_058133.1:411996897-412089017 GCF_016433145.1 Gracilinanus agilis | reverse complement strand
TATATATATATATATATATATATATGTCTATATATATATATGTATAATTGCATTATGGCCTTAAAAGCATACATTTAACACTTCTGCTTCTATATCAATTTGTACAAATCTTCTCAGGTTTCTCTGAAGCTATCCCCTTCATTTCTTTTCCTTTTTTTTTAACTCTTACCTTCCATCTTGGAATTAATACTGTGTATTAGTTCCAAGACAAGAGAGTAGTAAGGGCTAGGCAATGGAAGTTAAGTGGATTGCCTAGGACCACATAGCTAAGAAGCATTTGAGGTCAGATATGAACCCAGGATTTCCTGTCTCTATACTTGGTTCTCAATTCCCAAAGCCACCAATCTGCCCGCCCATCTCCTTTATTTCTTACTACACAATAATATTCCATCACGTTAGTATACTATAAAGTATTCAATCATATTCCAAGTTATAAGCATACTCTCAGATTCCCATTCTTTGTCACCTGAAAAAGAGCTTTAAATATTTTTGTAATCCTTAATATTTGTTTTGCTTAGAGCTAATTCCTCCTTTAATTGAGCCTTCCTCTGTTCTCCTTCTCTCTTCATCCTTTCTCCCCCTTTTTCCCTACTTGATGAACTATATTTCTGTACCCAGCTTTTTTTGTGTCGTCTTCTTATTTGCCCAGTTCACCTGAGAATGAGGTTGGTGTTAGCTACTCCCTCTTGCCCCCTTCCTCCTTGTTTGTATATATGTCAATATATATATATGGATTATGTGAGATATTTTCCCTAACCTTCTTTTCCTTTCCCCCTGCCCTAGCCTCAATATATTCCCTTTTATTGTTCTCTTAAGATCAATGAGTCTTAACCAGACCTTGTTTAACTGGACTGCACAACCCCTGATGACAATGAAGAGGAAAAACGTGTAATTATCCAATATTCAAATATAAGCAACTTATCCTTGCTTAGTCCTTTACTTTTCTGTGTTTGTGTTTATTTTTTTATGTTTCTCAATGCCCATCTTTGAGAGAGCTATTTTATAACAAGGCAGCCCTTCACTAAGAGTTCTCTTCACCAGTTAAATCACAGGGCCAGAAGAGCTCTTCTCCTTCCCACCACATCCCAGCTCCCATCATCTAACTTATAGAATTGTTGTGAGGATCAAATGACATTTATTTATTTATTTAGTTAGTTACTTATTAAGATGTTTCTATGGGAAAGCATTATAAGAATATACACTATTGTTATTTTTCCCCACATATAGACAAAGAGCTGGAAAAAATGAGCCTTAAGGCTCTTTCCATCCCTATATCAATGAATGATAGGCTAATTCTTCTGTAATTCCTAAGCCTAAACTCTGACTAGCTTAGTTGGTAGAGGAGCATCAGACTTTTAACTGGAAGGTCCAGCATTCAAATCCGTGTTCAGACACACATCTAATTTTTTTAAAGAATACCTTTACAAGGAAAGATTTAAAAGTAATTACATAAAAGAACGTTAGTCTACATTTGTATAATATTTTAATGTTTACAAAGTACCTTCACAGCTCAGTGAGATAAAATTACAGATCAAGAAATTGAGGTTCAGGGGTTTTTGAGTTGTTTGCCTAACAGAACTTTTCAAGTTTAAAGAAAAAATTTGTGGTATATTTTGAACTCTGTGTCCATTGTCCCAATTCTCATTACATGGATTATTTGATGGAAAAAAATAAGCGGTTATATAAGTTGAAATGACTCAGGTCATTAGAAAATCTCAATGAATTGGAAGAAGAAATTGACTAAATAGTGCCTGAGCCCACTTCAGCTCCCTGCCCCCAAGCCCCAATATACACAACCCTCCTTTCCAATCCCTAAAGAATTCACTGGGATTCTTAGGAGCTGCATGGGTTACTACACCAGTTCCAAATTAGATTGAAGTCCCTTTTTATTTTCACTTTCCTTTCAGTGTGAAGGGAAAGGGTCAAGGCAATTAATCTGATGTCAAGGGTTTTCTGCCTCCCAATCCCCAACCCCCATCCTCATCTCCCCATTAATTAAGAAAACCAAAGGAGAAAGCACAAGCTATTTATCTCTGATCTCACATTCCAAGTCTGTTCTCCTCTGCCTAGCATCTTGATTAGAAATGAAAGTTTATGAAGTTACTTTTTTGGTAGGAAACCAAGTACTCTGTCATTTTTTTTGTTTGTTTGTAGTAAGTATTTTAAAAGATAAAATCCACTAAATAAAGAAGAAACAAACATATGGGAGGAGATCAGAGTGGAGGGCTGGTAGGAAATATCTATGTCAGGGTCTGGAGACCAGCAAGAGGAGTGATCTTGCTGATATGGTCAATATTTTTAAAGTCATGCCAGCCAGTGGTCTTGACAGTCTCAAGGTTAATGTCCCCTGTCTGGGAAGAGGAAGACAAATGCTGCCTTGCATGGAACATATCAGAGCTGGAAGGATGTGGGTCTGTCTCCATAAATATTTAAGTAACACTTTTTGTGTGTGTTTACTATATTTCTCATTTAAGAACAATTCTGGAAACATTGCAAACAAAATAGCACCGAGAAAGCATATGATATGGCAGTCAGAACTATTTTGTTTCTTTTAATGTACCAAATTCAATTCTCCTTGGTGGTGCTTGAGGTTAAAAAGATTTTTCTAAAGTGCTTAGGCCCTCTTCCTCCCACATTTCCTGTCCTTTTTCTGTATTTATGGCTCCTTTCCTGGAATAACATATAAATGATTAATCAGCAAATAAGGACAAAGTTTTGTCAAGTGCCATTAGTATTCCTCCCTTTTTGTCTCCATTCTCCCACCCCACTCCCAAAGCCTTGTCCACAGAGAGTATAGAAATGCTATCATTGTATTATTTTTACAATGTTGATCTTTGGGTTTGTAAAGTGAGTCACTGGTTATATCAATCACAAGATTTAAGTGAAAAATCACTGGATTGCCTTTGCACAGGTTATCTGTCCCCTGTATCTAGAACAGTTCCCTCATCATTGTTCCTTCTTGGTATTCCTAGCTCCCTTCAATATCCATTTTAAGTAATACCACCTATAAGAGGCCTTCCCTGGATCTTGAAGTTGTTGATGCCCTGTGTGCCCCCTTCCAAATTTCTCAGCGTTTATTCTATCCACATACTGTATTTGCATGTCTGTTTACATGTTATTCTCAGGCCTGGCACTCTATCTACTGGGTTACCTGGCTGAGATAATATTTGTAAAGCACAAAGCAAGATAACTACTATATAGTATGTGCTCTATAAATAATATATATTCTAAAAATATTTTTTTTAATTTTAAGCCCCTAACTTCTGTGTATTGACTTATAGGTGGAAGATTGGTAAGGGTAGGCAATGGGGGTCAAGTGACTTTCCCAGGGTCACACAGCTGGGAAGTGTCTGAGGCCGGATTTGAACCTAGGACCTCCCGTCTCTAGGCCTGACTCTCAATCCACTGAGCTACCCAGCTGCCCCAATCTAAAAATAATTTTAAATGCATAAAATGAAATCCATATGATTACAAAGGAGTCTAATTATATTGAACATACAGTTATTAAAAGATTTTTTTTTAAAAACAAGTTCACATGCCCAGGGTTAAGAACCCTTTAACCAGAAGGAACACATTTCTACTCCAATTAATTTTTATTAGAAGAGAATAGAATCTTCAAATGATAAGCCATTGATTTTTATTTCAATTCCTAGAATAAGTCCACAATATATAAAAGAGACAGTTAAAGACTATGAGGAAAAGAAAATGGTAACCACAAAAAGTCGGAATGGTTTCATCAAGAATAAGTCATAAGGGGGGGCAGCTGGGTGGCTCAGTGGTTTGAGAGCCAGGCCTAGCAATGGGAGGTCCTAGGTTCAAATCTGGCCTCAAACACTTCCTAGCTGTGTCACCCTGGGTAAGTCACTTAACCCCCATTGCCAGTTCTTACCATTTCTTACCATTCTTCTGCCTTAGAACCAATACATAGTATTGAGTATTTGGCTTGTATCTTTGACTTGGATCTTTGTCTGGTGACTTGTCTCTTGGAGGTAGCTTTGGACTGGGGCTTTGGCTTTGACTTGGGACTTTGGCTCTTGGATCTTCTCCTTTAGACTTCATCTTGGTTGAGTGAGTAGCTGGCCTTCCCTTCATGGCTTCTGGAGAGATTAGTTTCAGAGAGGCCTTTTTCTCCTGAATGAGGATGAGTTGCTGGAACCTTTGTATAAGACATCACCAGGTCCTCTGCCTGAGGGTTAATGAGCCCTGCTGGAGCTGAACTGGACACAGGAGCAGTATTTAATGTGATAGGTTAGACATTTTCTCTGCCCTCTTCTTACATTTCTCTACTTTCACTTTTTCCATCTCTTTGTAAATTAAAGCTACTAAAAGTCACTTGACTAGAGCTATAATATTTTATAATCGGTGACCACAATATTACTTTAGAACTCTCATATTTTAGTCAAACCCATAAATTTAATTCCTTACATTTCTTACATAGTATTGGTTCTAAGACAGAAGGTAAGAGTTTTTAAAAAATGAAAATAAAAAAGAATAAGTCATAACAAGCTATCTTCCCTCCCCACCCCATTTCTAGCAGAAAATGATTTACATCAGGTACCAAAATCTTTAGAATAAAAAGCAGAGACGGTCCTAGCTCTATAGCTAAAGTCCTCAGACTCTAGCATCCATTGTCCTAATCTGTTCAATTCTTTTTGAATTTTGGATCTGTCCACTATTGTGTTAGCTGTCCTTCCTACTTGGTGTCACCTGCAGATGTGATAGTAATAGAATCTATGCCTTTTGCCAAGTCATCCTTAAAAGTTCTAGGCAACAAATTGCCAAGCATAGATCTTTAAGGGACTCCATTGGAGACCTTCTTTCAAGTTGACACTAAACCATCAATGATTGCTTTGAATAGCTTAACTTTTATCTCCCTCACAAACTAACTTCCCTCTTAATCTAATGTTTTTAAGATGGTGAAGGTAATCTTGATTGAAGATCTATTTAAATTAGAGATAAGTTGAGATATTGCAAGTGAGGTATTTTCCCAGTGCACACAGCCTGTATAGTCTATATGGAGTAAACAGCAAGTAACTCCCTACTCCCTGAGGTCAGAGATGAGCTAACAAAAAGAGCAATCCTACACTTCTTCCCAGCCTCCCTTGAACCCCAAAAAGAGTAACCTTGCAAACCAGGAGTCCTGGTTTTTTATAGTCCCATTCTTAATTGCCCCAACTGCCCCTTCTCCCTGAGTTCTGGGGGGTCCTGTGGAATTCTGTGAGGCAGTTTCACCCCACTTAAGATCATGGATGTTACAATAAGAATATCATGATAGGCTTTACCAATTACTACTAAAACTAAACCAAGTATACCTATTCTATCTTGGTCTCTTTTGCTGGTTCACCATTTTACTCTTGTCTAATAATATTAGACACATTCCAAACCTGCCTTCTTTCTCTATTTTCTTTTCTCTTTTTATTCTGTTCTTTGGAAATTTCCACTGCCAGGAGTGATTCATATAACACTATATAGATGACCCTGAGATCTACATACCCAGTATGTGTATCTACTTTGGACTCTAGTACAGCATCTCCTGCTACCCACTGGACCTCCCCACCTTGATGACCTTGTCACACCCTAAATGTAACATGTCTAAAACATAACTTATTGTCCTCTCCTTTAAACTCTGTAATTTCTTCCATCTTTCCTATTGATGCTGATGGTGCCTGTAAGATGAGGGGTCAGATGGCAATGGATACTCCTCTGTCCCAGATCAGAGGAGAAGCAGGTAAACTTGACTGGATGGTAAGGGCAAGAGCCTGAGGAGTACTCCTTCACTTCCCCCATCCTGTAAGCAGTTGGAAATCAGTTAACAGAACATACTCAGAGCTAGTTATGGAGGTTATTCAAGCTTGGTAAATTCTGGGCCAAGATGGTAAGTGGATAGAGACCAAACCCCTTGTGATGATAACTTTCTTTGTCTAAATTACTCCCCCACAGGATAGAAATATATGAGGCTTGTTGTTTTAGGAGCAGCCCACTAGCTTTGAAGGTAGGATAACTTCAGAGCCACCAGAAAGAGGAACTTGGCTTATGGAGGTTGTGAGTATCTCCCCAAATTATTTGTATGCAGGCACAGCTTCTAAATGGTAAGGGTTTAATGGTTTCTGGGAACCGGAAGAAGGGAAATGATTTAGGAATGAGAGGTAAGGGGAAGCTATCTAAAATCAGCTATGTTAAAATAAGCAGCACCTCTACTCCCTCGCCCCTGCAAGGGGGGAAATGTAGCTTGAATGGCTGAACTATCTAAGCCCTTAAATAATCTTCCTTCTAAAACCTAAACAGCTAAACTGAAGGTAGACTATGATCTTGCTTGAATGTCTATCTTTGAGGTTACTATCAAGTAAGCAGCCCTGGCTGTCAGAGACTGTCCCAGCCCCAGGAGCTATAGAGAGTGTCTCTGCCCAGAGCCAAGAGCCAAGAGTCGGCACCCTTGCAAGAGGGGTGACCTGGCTTTTATACCAGGACTCCAACTGCCCTTAACTGCCCCTTCTCTTAGAGTTCTGTGATGCAGCTTGAACCCCTCTCAGAAACATGGATGCCACACACCTCCATACTCCCAGTCACCCAGGCTCAAAAACTTAGTTATGTTTGATTTCCTCCTTTTCCTGTCCCTCCCACATCCAATTCGTTTCTATCCCCACAATATTTTTCATATTTGTCTCCCTCTTTCTATTCATTAAAACAGCTTATTTGGCATCCACCAAACTGACCAAGATAGTAAGAGATACAAGTAGTTAATGCTGTGTGAAGATAAACTAATATATAATTATATAATCATATAATTATAGGGCTGTAAGTTCAACTATTTGGAAATAATTTCAAATTACACAAGAAATTGTTTATATTCTTTGATCCAATGATCTCACTACTGAATGTATACCACAAGGAAGTTAATAGCAGACAGAAAGGTCCCATTCTTACGAAAGTATTCATAGCAACACTACTTGTAATAGCAAAACATTTGAGGTTTTCCTTAATTATGTGCCCAGGGCCTGGGGGAATGATTGAGCAAACTATGGCATATAACAAAGGTGAACAATTTAAACAAGGGAAGAGTGGGAATGATCAACTGTGATAGACTTATCTATTATCAGCAATTCAATGATCCAGGACAATTCTGAGGGACTTACAACAAAGAATGCTATCCATCCCCACAGAAAGAACTGTTGGAGTCAGAATGTAGATGAAAGCATATGATTTTTAATTGTTTGTTTGGGTTTATATTTTGGGGTTCAGGCTTTCTAAGACTACTCACAGGAATGAACAATATGGGAATATGTTTTGCATGATAATACATGTATAACCCAGATGGAATTACCTGCCAACACAGAGGGGAAAAGGGAGGGAAGGAGAGACATAAGTTTGATCAAACAATTTGGGAAAACTTGTACAGAAATTATTATTATTACATGTAATTGGTAAAAGAAAACACTAAAAATTAAAAATAAATAAATGAGAAGACTGATTCAGAGAGAAGAAACCAAATAGAAATATACATAATGACTATGATAGTGTAAATTAAGACGATGTTAAAAAAACAACAACACAGAATTCAGGTCAAACATTACAGTAAATGTTGGTCCAGATAGCCAGTAAAATCACCTTATTTTCTTTTTTAAAAATAGCCAACTGACTGAAAATAGAAATTTGTATGTGCTGTCAATGACATCCACTCTATTAAATGGTCATACTTAACTGTTTTAATGTGTTCTGTGGAAAGGATGTTTATTTGAAAGTGATCAATACATCAAAATATAACATTAACCAATCGATAAACATTTATTAGCCATCTATTATGTGCCAGGCACAATGTGTCAGAGTTGAGCATGACCTTAAAAGTCTTCTAGTTCAGCCTCTTTATTTTGTAGCTAAGAAAACAGAAGTCCAGAATGATTTCATAAGTTGTCAAACATGCCAGAGTTAGGAGGACTTGAATTCAAATCTTCTGTGTCACCTGTGTGACCCTAAACAAGTAGCTTAATCTCTCTGGGCCTCAGTTCCTCATAAATAAAATGAACAAGTGAGACTAGATGTCCTTTAGGATCTCTTTCAGCTGTAGCACTGTGATTCAATGACCCTATGATTTTATGATTCTGACATCATACAGCTAGTAAGTAGTAGAAACTGCGATTCAAACCAGTCTTCTGACCTTCCCTGCCTCCTCCGCTAGTTCCAATTTACATAGCATCTATAGCATCTAAATTTTGAGGTCCCCCAATATTTGAAATAATGTTAATGACATCTAGTACAACTGAGAGATGCTCTATATTATACAGGCATTTCCTCTGCCTTAGGTATAATGATTTTTTTTCTTATCATAGTCAAATATTCCAATGAATGTGTGAGCTTATCAGTTTGAAAGTTCCCTGCAGTGATACAGATTAGAGACCATCCATACAAGACCATCCTATGAGACCCTTATCTATACATCCCATAAGTTCTGTATCCAATATGTTAGAAGTTTCCCTAACTTTCTTCTTTTTTTTAATCATTACCTTCAATATTGAGTATTGGTTCCAAGGCAGAAGACTAATAAGGACTAGGCAATTGGGGTTAGGCGACTTGCCCAGGGTTACACAGCTAGGAAGTATCTGAGGTAAGATTTGAACCCAGGACCTCCCATCTCCTAGGTTTCTATCCATTGAGCTATCTAGCTGCTCCTCCTCATTTTCTTCTGATGTCATAATGATGCCAATGGAATACTCAGCCTGTCCATCTGCCATCCATCATCCTTTTCATGTGACGGGCCCATTTTCTCTTATTCTTATAAATTTCCCTGATAACATTTTTTGATCCTTTTCACCTCTTAAGTTGAGTGTTTATTATATGTTGAAGCTTGCTCACACATACCATGCATCTCTCCACTGCCTTCTGTGTGATGATCTTTCAGTTCTTTAGTGACTATTGTCAATTCACTGACCTATGTCTTTTGATCATCTGACAATACTGTACAAAAGAAAAGACACAATAGTTTGTGAGAAAGTGGCCCCTGATACAGCTAAATGAAAAAACAAAGGAATTTATGGCAACAAAATAGAGCATTTGAACTGAGTACAAGAGGGGAAGTAATTATGTTTATATCTTAGCTTTAGTCACTAAAAGCATGGGATGACTAAGCTAAAACACATCTGTATTTACAAGATCTATAAAGCAGAAATTAGCCACACATCTGAAAGTTCCCTGACAAAATGTAAACCTCGTAGCTCTTTCAATGTTCCAGCAAAATTATCTCCCAAGTCTAGCTCCTGGTCCCATCGTTTCCCTTACAGTCAAGCTAACATCTGGCATAACTCTGCCATCTAGCGGTATTGTAGTGAGGCCAGATTCCAGGGCTGGATCATGCTTTGAGTTTCCCCTACTGTAATTAAGAACAAGTGGGTGGCACTCAAATGCAGCTGTGTCTGCATTACAGGAAACAACATGGGAGTGAAAAGCCAAGGATAAATCAAATCCACATCATACAAAAAGTCACTAATTTCAAAATCAAGCCATCAAGCATTTATGACGGCCTGCTGTGTGCCAGGTGTTGCGTTAAATATGGTGAGGGGACACAGAGAAAAATGAATCAGAACAATCTAAAACAATATTATCAACAATAAATAGACCCTGCTCTCAAGGCGCTCACACTCCAATGAGAAAGAAAATGTGTCAATAGCAATTTACAACAATATATATACAGAATAAAATGGAGATTTGTCAACAGAGGGAAGGCACTAAAGAAAATTAGCACTAGGAAAGGCTCAAAGCATTTTTTAAATGTATACTTGCGGATCTTGGCCACATACAAAGACTACTACCTAAGATAGCCTTTGATCTCTAAAGGCTATCGGCTAATGCAGGACTCACAGTTTACTGTCCTAGCAAAATGTTTGGAAGTATCCCTAACTGGCAATAAAGTTGACTGATTTGAGTCTGTTTTCTTTGCATACTTTTCCTCTTCTATAGGGGAAGAGGGAAGCCACTGGAAGAAAGGAAGTTTAGGAGAAGAAGCTGGGAAACCTAGATAACACTGGATAATCAATCTCTAACTCTGGCTGTATATCTTCTTTTAAGCACAAAATGAAACTGTCATTCGGTCAGTCAATAAGCATTTGTTCAGCTTACTGAGTGCCAGGAACTGTGCTAAGGGCTAAGAATGCAATGAAAATCAGAAACAGTCTGCCTACTAGGAGTTCACAATCTGATGTGCAAAACAGCATGCCAAAAATTATTTATAGGAGGTATATATTGTGTAAATGGAAGAGAAAGTAATCTCAGAAGGAAGTAATTGGGGGAAAATAAGAAAAGACTTCCTGAGGAAGATAATATTCAAGGTGAGTCTTGAAGGAAGGAGAGAAAGAAACAAGAAAGCAAAGGAGAGGAGGGAGAACATCCTAGGCAAGAGATTTTGTATGTATATTGTGTATATATAAACATATGTATATATTATACCATATTATATGAGTGTTATATACAAGGAATAGCAGGAAGACTAGTGATGATTGATCATAGAGAAATTCAAATCATAGCCTAGAGTTTTAGAGGTTCTTCATGCCTTCCACTTCAAGACTGAACAAATGTAGGCAACTCAACTTCTGGTTTTGCTTTCATTCAGCTGGTAGTGTTACATTGCAAAATGTCATATGGAGGGGGCAGCTGGGTAGCTCAGTGGATTGAGAGTCAGGCCTAGAGACAGGAGGTCCTAGGTTCAAATCTGGCCTCAGACACTTCCCAGCTGTGTGACCCTGGGCAAGTCACTTGACCCCCATTGCCTACCTTTACCACTCTTCCACCTATAAGTCAATACACAGAAGTTAAGGGTTTAAAATAAAAAATAAAAAAATGTCATATGGATACATCCACATCCTGGTGTAACTTGGGTAAAGTTTCTAAAAGCCATTACTATTCCTCCCTCACACTTCTTGTGCCTAGGTAGTTGGTGAACTTTTGCTTCATTTTCTTGAGTATTTGTCTCCCTATCTTAGCCAAGCTAGAAATGCTTTGGCCACTCATAAACCCAATCCCACTGGTGATAGGTACAGGTGGTCTGTTTCTCATCTGGACTGGTTTGCCTCTCCTTAGGAAGCCTGGTGCTGATCCCAAAGGTCCACCATATCAGTGCCAAATTTACTATTGATACTCGATCAATTTTAGCCCTACTGTATTTTAAACCTCCTGAGCTCTGTTGATCTTGGCCTCCCCAGTAGCAGGGATTATAGGCATGTGCCACCAACCCACCTGGGGCATCCCTATTGGGAAGAGCCCCTTCTAACAGTAGGGTTTTATCACAATTATAAATGATAGGTAAACCAAGTTTTTTAAAAAATAGTCTTCAGGGAGGGAATAATCATAGTTCTAACAAACGTGTCTTAAAAAAAACTAAACAATCCAATATTGACATACTGAAAGTCCACATACTTGTTAATAAAATTGTTCTTAGAGTCTAGAAATTTAAGTTGGTTGAAACAAACAAGATCAGCCTGAGCCCCTGTTTGGGAGCCTCTTTGAAATACTATAGCAGAAGGGAGTGAACAAGATTCTCTCTGAGGCCATCTGATGTTTGAAATAATTGATTATTTTGAAGTTCCAGGCTTCCTACTTGTGTAGCATGTCTTGGTGGGAAAAAAATACTGGGTTTGGGGACAGAAGATCTAGTTCAAGTTCCAAATTTGATGTTTAATTATTTACTTGTCATATGACTCTGGATTAATTGCATAGCATCAAGAGACTTGCTTTTCTCATTTTTAAAGTGGGGATAATGATATTTAATTGGTCCACATATATTCCATATCTTTTCCTTAAACTCAGTTTGGAGTATACCTTTAAAGCAGTCTACATTCTGTTATTAGTCATTTTAAATACAAACATTTGTTTGTGCACATACACCCAGTCAACAAGCATGTATTAAGTACAAGTATCCTGTCTATGTCATCAGGGTTAGAGGTGAGGCATCCTAGTGATCTAGAAAATCTGCATAAAAATTTTTGGGCCTCCTTTTGTACCAGAGAAGTCTGATTTTTTTCTTTTTTGTGAGCTGTAACTTATATGCATTTATGATGTCAACCTGGAAAAACACAGAGTTACTAAAGGAGTCAGCAAAACCAAATCTTTAATCAGGAAAGAGATAGTGGTCAATATTCAGCCACCACACAGAGTCAAGCACCTAAAAACCACACATTGCCAAGAGCTCTGGGACTCTGGGAACAGTATCTCTGTGAGAATCACCGCACCAGATGATTCTCTGAAGAAAAATAAAACAAAGGGATCGCATATACCTTTTGGGGAACTTGGGACATCAAATATACACTGACAGCTTGTAAGCAGGCTTGGGAAAGAGGCTGTAGCCAGGGGCTGGGGTATCAGAGAGTGGTCTGCTACAAAGGATACAAAAAGGATGATTCCTGCATGTTGGTCTTCTATGGAATGGTTCTCTGATACAATGGGGGAAACTTCTAGGACAAAAAGGGCACTTAACATTTGACTGCATCTACTAGTCCCACATAAACTGGGACCACTAAGTACTTTAAGGTCTATTGTTCAGTCTGAAATGGAGTTCTCTGGGGTCTGGGACAAGATTGGAGTTCCCAAAAAGCAATTGACAATGAGTTACTACATTTTTAAAGATAATCTCTACATTTTTTCCTAGCCTTTGTGTGTTATCAGCTGGATTTTGTATTCTTCTCACAACTGTTAATATTTTGCTAATTTTTATTTTTAAAATATTATGTGTATTTATGATATTAATAATAAAATATATTGATATTATACAATACTATGCATATATTTTATGCATTGCTGAGTTTCTAAATTTTTTCTGTGTCATCTGTTGACCTTTGCATGTCATTTTTGGCATCCACAAAACTCTTCCCAAATTCCCATTTAATTTCTTATGCCAACCTGTGATAGATTGAAACCATGACAAGGAAAGTCTTGATGTGGAAGGAATACCTGTATTTACTATGTCCCAGGTACTCAGTTAAATGCTGGGAATTCAAAGAAATGTCCAAAACAGCAAACAAAAACAAAATTCTCACCACAAGCTCTCAGAGGATCCATAATATAATATACACATGGATATAGATATATTAGAAAATCACAACTTAACATTATCTATGTCATACTATGTGATTTCATTAAACATTTTTCAGTTACATTTAATCTGATTCAGACCAGTAGATATCCAGTTTAACACATCTGATCTAAATAATTACTAAAATAATAACCAAGTCATGATTTATAGCAATTGCCAATTTCCAAGGTGTAAATGTGCATGCTGAAAATCGAACATCCAGCTCTCATGACATGAGCTGGTTCAAGCTGGCTCCAGCACTTCTCTGGATTGTTTACATTCACTTTTTGACAACCATATCATGCTTTTGATTGCTATTGAGCTTGCCATAAACTAAACCCTATACATCTTTTCCACAAATTTTGCTATAGGTCAATCAACATTCTCACAACATGCATTTCTGCCTCTTATTTTTAAAAAATGTATGAATAAGTTATGTAAAGTGTGTCACAAACATTGAACTGCTATCGAAGCATCAGTTATTATTATTTTTGTAGAATTTCCCCAAGAGATAAAGGTGAAGAGGCAGAGTATTCCATGCATGGGCAACAACCAAGTGCAAAGATAAGGAAACAAGAAGAACAATGTCATGTTTACAGAACTGCCAGATGGTCATTGTGGTTGATTCATAGAGTGAGAGGTGGATAGTGTTGCATAAGAAGCCTAGAAAGTTATGAAGAACAAAGTTATGAAGAACATCAACTACCACATTACTTTGTAATTGGTTCTGGAGGTAATAGGATGCCACAAGAGCTCACTAAGCATAAACTTACAATTTAGGGAAAAAAAACAATTTAACAACTGAGAGAAGAAGGGATTTGAAATGGGGAGAGACTTGATACAGGAAGACCAATTCAAGGATCTTGCAACAGACTAGGCAAAAAGACAGAAGGACCCAAAATAAGATTACAGCTGAATGAATGGAAATAAGGGGCTGTATGCCAAACACGTTGTGAAGATAGTGTAACATCCATGATCTTAAGTGGGGTTAAAGCTACCTCACAGAATTCCACAGTGCCCCCCAGAACTCCAGGAGAGGGGGCAGTTGGGGCAGTTAAGAACATGGGTATAAAAAGCCAAGACACCCAACTTGTAAGGACACTTTGGACACTGCTTTTGGGGTTCAAGGGAGGCTGGGAAGAAGAGTAGCATTGCTTTTTGTTAGCTCATCTCTGACCTCAGGGAGCAGAGTGTTACTTTGCTGGTTTACTCCATAGAGACTATACTAGGCTGAGTGCACTGGAAAAATTACCTCACTTGCACTTCTCAACTGATCTCTACTTCAAACAGATCTTCTATCAAGTTTACCTTCACCATCTTAAACTTAGCAACATTAGATGAGGACAAAGGTTAATTAGTGAGTGAGATAAAGTCAAGTTATTCAAAGCACTTTCCCCTTTGTGGAAAGTGAAGCCAACAAGTTTATTGGAGATATTAGATGGCTTACCTCCTCCTCATTCCTAAAAACCACCTCCCCTCTACCTGTTTCCCTGAAGTCAATAAAACCCTTTTCTAGTTGAATTTAAGAGCCTGTGTGAGATTATATCAAATTATACTTACCACCAACATACATTACCTAGGCAAAACCTTCATCTAAGCAAGCACTGGAGCAGCTGTTGACCAGAGAGCAGTTCTGCTTTTCGAGAAGACAACTTGAACCTTTTATCTATCTCAGGGTTTCGGGAATAATCTTTAAACAGTGTAAATTGCTAATCTCAGTGGGATCAATTCCAATATATCAACCAACTTAGCCCTGAATTAGTCAAGCCTGTTCAGTCTCCATTACTTGATCCAGAGGGGATTCCATTAACAGTTATTCCTTCTGTGTAACTGTTTCAAGAGGGGAAAGCGGAAGAGTTCTATCCACTCCTACCCCTCCCCTCTGGTAGGATAACAGCATCCTTCTTGCTCTGACTCCATTATCAACCATTGCAAATCTGAGTCAATTCAACAATAGAAATGGGAAAATTTGGCAGTGAACTTGATACATTGAGTAAAATGATGAAGAGCCAGAGTTTACATTAAAGTTATGAGTTTGGGAAATTGGGAAGATGGTAGGGACCTTGATTATAATAGAAAAAGGTTGGGTAGAGAGAAGGGTTTGGGTAAATATGATCAGTTCTGTTTTAGACACATTCAGTTTGAGATGTCTAAGGAACATCTAGTTCTAAGATATATTAGGAAATGTTTAACTAGTTCAGCAGAGAGACTAGAGCTAGAGATATAGGTCTAGGAATCATCCTAATAAAAATGATAATTGAAACCATGGAAATTCATGAAATCACCTAGTAAGAAAGCATTCAGTAAGAAGAAAAGATGCTTGCTTTTCATCACCTCTGTAACTTTTTGGCATGTTCTTTTTCCTTCCTCAGTCAGTGTTAATTTCCAATAAGTGTTGATAGATATATTTTTTAGTATTAGAAGTTGTAAATGGTTTGTATAAAGTAGATAGACATTTAATTGGCCTATTCTTGGATGAGTTGATGGCATTCTTATTTGTTAATAAATATATAGGATCAGATTTCTATCTAAGAGGAAACCAGTGAGATGCCTTGCTAGTCATTTAAATGCCACTGTGAAACCATTGTGAGTTATGTGAGCTAAGTTATGCACTTATCCACATGGAGCAACCTCCAGTTTTGTAGAGAAAAGTTTCAAACTCTTCATTTCCTACCCGGTTGTATTCTTTTATTTATTTATTTTTAAACCCTTAACTTCTGTGTATTGGCTCCTAGGTGAAAGATTGGTAAGGGTGGGCAACAGGGGTCAAGTGACTTGCCCAGGGTCACACAGCTGGGAAGTGTCTGAGGCTGGATTTGAACCTAGGACCTCCTGTCTCTAGGCCTGACTCTCAATCCACTGAGCTACTCAGCTGCCCCCTGGCTGTATTCTTTTAGATTGCTTTGGACTTCACCATCTTCTTTCTCCTCTCTATGCCTTTTTCAGCTTCTTTTTCTTTATTGTTTCCCTCCATCAGATTATAAACTCCTTGAGGGCAGAGACTATCTTTTTCTTATTTGTATTCATAGTAATTAGCCCAATGCCTACACAGAGTAGGTGTTTAGTAAATGTTTATTGACTATACTGAAATGCTTTCCTTGATGTCATTACGTGGTTCTGTCACTAACTATCACACTATGAGTAAATTTTTTCTTTCTTATATGTTCCAACTTATTTCTTCATTATGTTGGACTTCTTACAACCATATAATTGACCAAAAATTTTCCACTTTCTCTTGCAGGAACTCTTGCCTCTGATTTCTTTAATTCTCAAGCATCTACAATAAAATATTTGATTAATGTTGAATTTTTTATCTTTGAGTTTATTTTATTTCTTCAATCATCTCAACTTTTTGACTTTTACTTTCAAATGCTGATTTAGGGAACCTAGGATTTCTCATGTGCTTTTGTTTTCTTAATTTTTTCCACATGTTTCTTTTTTAATTGCTTTTAATGGCACAATATGGCATTTGAGTTTTCCACTAGGCAAATAAGATAGTTTTTTAAATCTTTTTCAAAACTTTTCCATAGATATTCAATAGTTCTCTCAAGTCATTTCAATAATGTTGGTGTTTGATGCCAGTCCTCAGGGATATCCCTTGATAGCTCTATCTTTCTTCTTACATTTCTCATCATAGCAGTGATTAATGCCTGCACTGTTATATGGGGGGTATGGAAATGTCTTTAAACTTTTGTCAGATTTTGTGGGGGAAATTACTGTTTGGTATAAATGATCTAATACCATGTCATCAAGTTCAAAAAAATAATTTGAGACTTTGGTACTATTTGTCTCTACTTGGTTGTGAAATATAGTTTCTGGCATATGGCAATTGCAGATTTTCAATTATTCCAGGGTCCTCAACTTTTACCTCTTCAGATTCTAATTAGTTACTTGATTTAATCTATTTCAACTAGGGGGAAAGTTGTGTGTATGTGTGATTGTTCAAACCTGGTCAGCAATATGACTTGAAGCAAAGTTGAATGACTTGAAGCAAAGGATACTATTGATAAAAAAAAAAAAGCAGCATGATGCCCTTGCCTGTACTGGTGAGCTGTTTCAAGTTTTGTTATGAATATAGTTATTTATACAGGGATTGGACATGTGATTTCATTCATATAAGGAACTCCCACATAAAAAAAATCTCTCAACCATTACAAGTCAGCAATTTAAAATCTTATAGAATTATTTAGAACTTAAGTTGCTCTACTGTCCTGATAGCTTTAGTAGGGCCGGTATACAACCTTATGTCACCTTGTCCATTCTTTGACTTGTAGAAGACTTATATGATCTAGGTACTAATCAGTGATATCACTAATGACTTCATGAGACATCAAGAACTAATTAGCATTTTATGGTTCTTTTCAAGCCTTTGTAGCTAACATTACCACTGCCCCCTTACATCATGAATGATTGGACTTACAGAAATATTTTCTTCTTCTCATCATCACCATTATTAAATTGTTTTTAATGCATGCCCAAGATACGTGTACTGATGGACTAACTTAATGGGTACATCATCAAACTGCAAAACAGTTTGGAAAACAGAAATTTTTATCTATTTGACTTTTCCTATGCATTGTAAGACTGATCTGTTTTGAGTGTTCATTGATCACATGGGGAAAGACCCTTTATTATTCTGAGGCTAGAATTTGAGCTATTAGAAGTCTCACAGGAGGTAATTGAATCAGCAGTGGGAGATAGGTCTCAGAGCTCCCAGCCCACAGGCCATCATACCATCTTGGAAGAACTGAAACTTGTAGACCCCCAGAAATTAGGCAAAGGGTAGCATCAAGAAAGGACAGAAGTTTAAGAGGGTGCCCTAACGTCCCAGAGAACAGAGCATACCTTTTAAAAGGCTGGAAAAATGAGCAAACATCAAAAAACCTAACCACCAAGAATTTTTATGGAGACAAAGAATAAGGCACAGACACAGAAGGGGGCAACAAAAAAAATATTCAAAGTCTAAAGGAAAAAATGTGAATTGGACTTGGATTCTTAAAGAACTCAAAAAGGATTTCAAAAACCAAATAAGAGAGGTAGAGGAAAAATGGGGAAGAGAAATTAAAGCAGTGCAAGAAAAAATGGGTCAAATGAAAAAGAGGACTCAAAAGCTGACAGAAGAAAATCATTCTTTAATTAGAATTGGGCAACGTGAAGTTAATGATTTCATGAGACATCAAGAAACAATAAAAAAATTAAAAGAAGAAAAAAAAGAAGAAAATGTGAAATATCTCATTGAAAACACAAGTGACATGGAAAACAGATCCAGGAGAGATAATTTAAGAATTATTGGACTACCTGAAAGCCATAGTCAAAAAAAAAAAGTCTGTACATCATAATACAAGAAATTATCAAAGAAAACTGCTCAGGTATTCTTGAACAAGAGGATAAAATAGAAATGGAAAGAACCCACAGATCACCTCTAGAAAGAAATCCTCAAATAACAACTCCCAGAAATATAATAGCTAAATTCAAGCACCCCTAAGCCAAGTAGAAAATACTGCAAGCAGCCAGAAAGAAACAATTCAAATACCATGGAGCTATAATCATCACACATGATTTAGCAGCTTCTACATTAAAGGATCATAAGGCATGGAATATGATATTATGGAAGGTAGAAAATCTAGATTTACAACCCAGAATCAACTATCCAGTTTGTGTATGCTCTTTTATGGGAGAAAATGGTCATCCAATAAAATAGAAGATTTCCAAGCATTCCTGAGGAAAAGAGTAAACCTAAAAGAAAATTTGAAGTCCAAACATAAGACCCAAAAGAAGCCTAAAATAAGTAAGAAAGAGAAAAGTTAAGGGACTCAATAAGACCAAATTGAACAAATTCCTATATGGAAAGAGAATATTTGTAATTCTTAAAAATTCTACTTAGATAGATGGTGGGGTAGTAAACTCATTACGATGATATGATATGCAAGACAAAAAAATCAAGGGGTGAAAAAGTGGATTGCACTGAGAGAAAAGAGAAGGGAGAGATGGAATGGGGTAAATTAACCTGTTTCCATGTTATCTGGAACTAATTTGGCTGAGTCAAAATGACAATAACAAGCATTTAAATATTGCTTTTAGGTTTAAAAAGCACTTTATAAATAATTACTGCATTTTATCCATACAACAATCATAGTTATTTGGTGTTATTATTACAAGTTGTTACTACTAGGTATTAAGTATTATTATTTTTAGATAGGTATTATTATTATCCTCATTTTACAGATAATGAAACTGAGGCAATCAGTGGCTAAGTGACTTGGCCAGGGTCACATATCTAGAAAGGTCTTAGCCTAGATTTTAACTCAGGATTTCCTGGCACTAAGTCCAACACTCTATCCATTATGCCATCTAGCTAGGTGGGAATGATTAGAAATTAGTAATTATTTGCTAATGCATTAAATGAAAATATTAAGCAAAGGAACTATTATGAGACTCTCTGAAAGTCCTTTCATACTTTATTCCTTTTTTCTCATCTCTTTGGTTTTCTGTTAAAACTGGTTTTTCCCCCTCGGTCTTTCTGAGATGACTTCCATTCCTTGTCAAGAGCCTGCCATTCTTTTATCATAAGTCATAGTGCAGGAAATAAAACCCAATACTTCAACACCACTTATGTAGCCAGCTGTTCACTTCCCATGTCCTCCCTTCCCTTCCAAAGTCATGACCTTCAGCTTGAAGAAGTGATGAAAACACCATCTGCACTTCCAAGTTTTTTCAATAACCTACCCAGAACTTCAAAGTTACCAGAGGTGGATTCCAAGTTTCTTCTAGTGATACAAACCAGTCCCACATGAATTAGCATAGGAGGACTGAAATTCCAAAGCAGAATAATAGTCTTTTGACTTAGCAAAAATTAAGTAGACTAAAAGATATATAATTATTACCACAAATTCAGTAAGAGGCAACAGACTATGAGTGAAAAATTACATGCCATGCTGGTTTTAAATAGTCCCAAAGATGTATAAATAAGAAACTAGATGTCTGGTTTGATTTCAACAAGACTGTCAATTCACTTTACAGACTTAAGGGAGAAAAATAATGCAGAAACATTTTGGCTTCATTATCTCCAATCAATATCTCCTTATCAGATAATGAGCCATTATTCAAGAAGACAAACAGGACTGCAAGTAAATGGATGGTTCGCATCTACTTTTTTGTCTTCCAAAATTATTCATTTAGGTTTTTGCAAACTTTTGTATTGGTGTATTTTGTTTAACCCCACATTCATTTCTGAAAAGGTCATCTCCTTCCCAACCCAATGTGTCTTCCTCTGTACCAAAAATTTTAAAAAAAAATTAGTTCAGCAAAGTGAATGGATACATTGGTGACATTTGACAACATATGTAACATTCCACACTCACGTGGAAATTCCACCACAGTGAAGGGAAGGAGGTATGTTTTCCTATCTCTTTTCTGGAGTTAAACTTAGTCTTCATAATTATACTACATTTCTTTCCATTTCATTGTTCATTCTATTTACATTGTTGTAATCAGTGTATATGTATATATTGTTTTCCTGGTTTTTCTTAGGTCACTATGTATCATTTCAATGTGAGTCTTTGGATATTGTAAATTCTTTATATTAGTAGTTTCTTTTGGTGCAGCAATATTCTATTATACTAATGTATCACAATTTGTTTAACTATTACCTACTTTGTTTCTAAGGTGTTCATAAATAGAATATTTATCTTTCATTATTGGGGTGAGTCAAGGTCTCCCATTTGTGTGAATTTTCCAGGTAACTGAAACATTTTCATATGCCAGGATTTTAAAAATGATAATGAAATTCTTTCAAGATAAAATGCAATTCAACAAATATTTAACGTGTATCTATGATATATAAAATATATAAAATTGGAACCCAAGTTTTTATGAAGCACTTTAGTATCCTTCTTTGCTGTCTTAAATGAGACCTTAAAGGTTGGAAGAGACCTAAAATGCTATCTAGCTCAACTTCTTCATTTGATTGATGAGAAAGTGAGGATAGAGGTTAACTTTCCCAGGTACAATTTGACAGAGTCAAGATTCTATTTCAAATCCAGCTTGCTCTCCACTAATCCAAAATGATAATTGAATATTTAATGATGTGTGATCATTATTAAAAACATTCATTATTGCATTGTGTTCTGTTAAAGTTAAGCAGAAAAATGTAGTAGAATAAATGTTGCTTTGAGGTTCAAAAGACATGGGTTCAGGGGGCAGCTAGGTGGCTCAGTGGATTGAGAGCCAGGCCTAGAGATGGAAGGTCCTAGGTTCAAATCTGGCCTCAAACACTTCCCAGCTGTGTGACCCTGGGCAAGTAACTTAACCCCCATTGCCTAGCCCTTACCACTCTTCTGCCTTGGAACCAATACACAGTATTGATTCTAAGATGGAAGGTAAGGGTTTAGATTAAAAAATTTTTTTTAATTAAAAAGACATAGATTCAAATTCTGGGTCTGTTACCTATAACATTAAGCAAATCACCTCACTGCTTATATTTTCCATTTACTCATCTGAAAAATGAAAAGGTAGGATAAAACCAGTAAAAGTTCCTTTGAGCTATGAAATTCCATGACCTTAAGGTGATTAGAGATAATTCAGTAAGATATTTCAGAATGAAACCTAAAAGATGAGCTCTATTTCAATAGGGCCATCATAGATCTAGAATCTGGTCTTTAATTTTACATAGTCAGAAAATCAATTTTTCAGCCCACCTAGAGAGGTCAAATTACCGGAAAGAGGCTGATTCACACTAATCCAGGGGCTCATAACTTGAGGTCTGTGAATTTATCTTTTTTATTTTGATGGAATTTGTTTCTCCAATAATCCTACATTTTCTTTCATGCACTTAAAAACATAATTCTAAGAAGGGATTCACAGGCTTCCTCAAACTGCCAGTGATATCAATGATACAGAAAAGTGAAGAAATCTTTGGATTTTCACTAACAAAAATCATATGATACTGTTTGATGAACCATAATGCAGTGAACTAATTTTCAGTTTATCTAATTCAAGCCTTGGGACCAGTTATTTCCACAAGGCTCTTCCTCCCTGTCATGGGCTCATTCAGAAAATCAAATGCAAAATCATAAGGTTTCCTGATTAGCCAAGATTTGAAAAGAAAGGAAAGTGGGATTAGGGATAGTTCACTCAAGTTAGGTTAGACTGCTAGACTAACCTCCTCTACTGTAGGGATTGTTCTGTTTAAAGTTTGGTACCCTGGCTCTAGAACTAGAAACTCAAATAGATAAAACAAGAAAGCAAACGATAATTTCTGTCCTTGAGGAGTTTCCAATCTAATGGAATTGATGATCCTATCAATTTGAAAATTTCCTACACTGATGCCTATTTCAATGCATCCCCATTGCTTAGTACAATGCATGGCACATATTAAGAGACTAATAAATATTTGTTGATTAATTGTATCCAAGCCCCCAGGAGGGAGAACCTGGTTCAAATTTGGCTTCAGACACTTCCTAGTTGTGTGACCCTGTGCAAGTCATTTAACCCTGATTGCCTAGCCCTTGCCACTCTTCTCTTTTAGAATTGTTATTAAAACAGAAGGTAAGGGATTAGAGAGAGGGAAAAGGGGAGAAGAGAGACAGACAGACAGACAGACAGACAGACAGACAGACAGAGACAGAGGGACAGAGACAAAGAGACAGAGAGAGAGACAGAATTAGAAAGCAGAAATGACCATGAGAATAACCCACTCTGCTCTCCACAAAGAGTAGGGCATCAGGTTAGAATTATATCTGTCTATTCCTCTAAATATTACAAATAGAATGGAATGATTTTCCCCCTTGGGTTTGAGCTCTTTTCCTGACTGTTATCCTTCAAAGAGGAAAGTATATTCCTGGAGACTTGACCCCTTCTCACCAAAAGTTGATTTTACTTACACACACACACACACACACACACACACACACACACACACACACACACACACACCATAAATATTATATAAATCCATTTATCTGAGCAGATAGAAGATAAGAGAAATTAAACAGAGAATACATCAGGAAATAAAGAAAATGAACTCTTCCCCTATCATTGAGATATCCCAACTTAACCAAGTCCTTGTTCTCATCTAAAGGGAAATTGCCCCCAGTTCTCTAGAGAGGTGGGTCTCTAGCAGTTAGGGCGATAGTCACTACTGGATCAAGTTAGAAATCAGGGATCTAGTGAGGAGTAAATTTCCCTTCTTGTTTGCATTCCAAAGTCTTTTTTTTAGCTTCTTAGAATCTGCTCCCAAGCATCTGTATCCTCTCTCTCTCAAAGCAGGAAGAAAAAATGTTTCTTCCCTCTAAAGATCTTATGCCATCTCAAATCCTCATTGTAGCCCTGCAATATTGATTCATTTTTCTCTCCACCAAAAAGGAGAGCCTTATACAAATGCCCTATGTTTGGGGCCTGAGTCACACAAAGAAAGGTGGAGGGAGGAATGAACTACCAGGCAGAGGGGCAAGAAATTTCTCATATAGATGGTAGTACTTGAACTGAACCTTGAACAGTTAGAGAGTCCAAGTGGCAAGTGAGGAAGGCCAGTGCCTGGGCTTACCCAACACTTGAAGTAAAGTGAAGTGAACTGATTTCATTCTAGGAATAAGAGGCAGAAAGCTAAGACAGAATGTTGTGTAGGGGGAAAGACAAGTAGGCCAGGCTGTCTGCATTGTAGATTGTGAAATAACACAAATTCAGAAAAATAATCCACAATATACAAAATGCATTACACATAAAAGCCAGTAAATTGGCTGCCAAAATGTACTTTATGTAAGCTTTGCTTTAAAAATGTTCAGGCTTATAACTAACTCACATATATTACAGCTTATTTTTTTTATCCCCATGATTGATGAGAGAAATTTTGCTTGTAAAGGAAAAGTGTGACATTTAAAATCATTTTTTTCTTTATAAGATCTGGAGTCATTTTCATATCTCACAATGATGTATCACTCTGAAATAAAGCTATTTCTCTATGTGGCTATGATCTATGATTTTTACAACCGTTACTGCCACTCTATCCCATAAAAGCTGACTGAGGCTGTAGCAAAATGTAGGAGCCTAGCAGCTCTTCCAGTGTCCCCCAGAAAAGCATCTTAACATTCATCCTGTTTCCAAGAAATCTGACATAGACCGCATTTGAAATGAGGCAGCTTCACACTCATCACTTAATCCAGCCTTCTTCAATCAACCATTGAATCAATAGGCATTTCTTAAGTGTTTACTCTGTTTCATCTATCTGTTCCCAGGGTATCTAAAAAGAGCTTCTCGTGCCTTCATGGCCTGGTAAATTAACATAAGTTAAAAACTAATGTAATGAAATTCAACCCGACAACATTTATTAAATGCCTACTGAGTCAGGCTCTGGGGACCTACGCTTAGGCACCAGGGGTTTAAAGTCAAAAATGACAAAGTTCCTGCCTTCGAGTAATTCATATTTTACTACTTGGAGGAAGAAGAATGAGACAAAGGAACAAACATGGATTAAGCATCTATTATAGGTCTAGCACTGTGTTAAGTGCTTTATGAATATCTCATCTGCTCCCCACAACAGCCCTGGGATGTAATATATTATTATTAAGCCTGTTTTATAGATGAGGAAACTGAGGCAGATAGTGATTGGCCTAGGGTCATACAGCTAGTGCCTGACACCAGCTTTGAACTTCTCTTCCTGACTCCAAGCCCAGTGCTCTATCTACTGCATGGTCTAGGCACTTTATGAATATTATCTCATTTGGCTCTTAAATCAGCTCTGGCAGCAAGTACTATTATTATCCCCATTTTATATATGAGGAAATGAAGGCATATAGGGACCAGTACAGGGTTTCAGAACTAATAAATGTCTGAGAATAATTTGCACTCAAGCCTTCCTGACTCCAGGACCAGTGCTCTATCCACTGTACCACCAAGCTACCAACAGACCAACAAACAAATATAATAATTATATTATATTTGTGAATTGTGATTTACGTTTCAAGTTTGAAAAATGAATCAGCTTTAAACTATTCTGTTGTCATTGTTTTCATTGATATCTGTATAAAATCAAATTTCCTTCTGCTTATTAAAATTAATCTTGCTTTTGTCTTAACATAGTTAATGGCGTCAGCTCTGAAGTCCTATGCTGAAAAAAATTTGTGCATATATGTGTTATATATTGCATACACTTGTGTATAAATGTGTGCTTTTATATTTATTATGTTATATATTATGTAATTCTATATTACATATTTAATATATTATATTAATTATATTATATTAATTATATTTAATATAACATATATAGAGAAAAGATTTATCTGTAAACAAATGATAAAGTCTTTGCCTTCAAGGAGTTTATACTTTTCTAAGGTTAGGATAAGAGGGAAGGAAACAATCGTTTATTAAATCCCTGTTATATTCCAGGCACTTATAGGTGTAAATACATAAATATATGTATATATACACACACATACATATATACATACATACATACAAAAAAAGTAATTTCTAATATCTAAAGCTTAGGGGAGACACACTAAACATTGAGGAAATCAAGACTGAAATAGAATTGTAACATTCTTGGAGAGAGCTGAAGGTTCCAAGAGGTAGAAAAGAGAAAGCTGAAACATGGCGGCCAGAGATAGAATATTGTATAGGGGTGAAACAAAGACATCCTTATTTGCTAGAGTATAGAGTAAAACAGAGTGCATAAAAAGGAGCAAAGCAACCTGGAAAGACAAGTAGGGGCCAGATTTTCCCTTGGCAACAATGCTAGCTTTGCTGTAGTCCCCAGAAAAGTGTGATATTCAATCTGTTTCTAAACTCTATGAATAAAATAGATCAAATGGCTACCATCTGGTAATGCATTTCATTGTGAGATGTTCAGTAAAGCATGGCATTGACCAACATTTCACTCAGAGAATGCTGTTTTCATCAGGTTTTGTTTTAGTGACTGTCCTCTGTCAATGCTCCCTTCGTGAACTAAGCCGACATATTAATGATTCAAAATAATGGAAGTCACCCACCAGAGAAATAATATAAAGAAATATTTAAGCAGCTACCAAATAAGACTATAATATTTGCAGTTTTAAAGAATTAAAGCTGCCATCTCTTATTATGCATGAAGTAAAATTGAATTCCTATTTGAAGTATTTTGGTTGAATTTTCTGTCTTGTCTCCAGTCTGGCATCTCCCATTCCCCCTTCCTTGCTCCCCACATGCTCAAAGGCTTCCCTTTTTAGGTCAGTGCCAGGATTTACTTTAGCTCTGCCTGAGATTGAGTTTCTGCCTCTGAGCTAGGAAACTCTATAAGTCTTTCCTTCACTGTGGAAAAAATATCACATGGGTGCTAACTGGCAGAAGTTAAATCACTTCCTTCCCTTAGATCATAATTATATAAATTGCAGAAGTGTTCATTTAATTACGCTTAAACACTTAACTGAAATACAGTACGCCTCTAGTTTCCAGGGCCACAAACCTGTACCTCACTGTGAGTGATCACAAAGTACCTTCTGGTCATTGCTAGCATTTATAAGCTGCTCTCTGCCCATCACTAGTGTGGCAGCCACTGCTGGATCAAGTATCGTATATGCTTTCAAACACTGCCTCAATCAAAGAGGCTGGACAGTTGAGCAGTGGGGGCATGGAAAGTGGCAGCTGTTGTCAACTGTCCTCATGAGGCTATTGGACCCCTTTCCACTCTGGAGCTACCAGCAGTACTTCTAACTGATGTTTCTATATTGGCCCTTGCCTTGTGACTACAGACCTGATTGATAGTCATCAGATAGTGAGTTTTATCAAAGAGAGCTGGAATTAGAATCAGGAGACATGAATTCAAGTACTAGCTTCATTACAGCTATGTGAATAAGAGCAAGTCACAGCCCACTCTATAAGCTTTGGTTTTCTCATCTGTAGATTGGGGATTATAATACCTGTCCTATTACCTCCCTGTTGTGAGAAAAGGGCCTTTTGTACCTGAAAGCACTATATAAAAGTATTTCTGTTCTTGTGTTATTATTTTAGTTCATAAACATTCACTCAATCCACACTCTAGAATCTCGTTGGGGAAGCCCTGGTACAAGTACAGAGCCAGCACTCTGGGATCTGCTCCTTTTCCCTCTTCCCAATGCCCAAGGACATTTTTTGCATGTCCCTCCCCTCTGTCCAGTAGTCCAAAGCAAGCACTTTCTCTTTCAACTCTCTCTCTGGCAATGGAGGGCTCACTAACAGCTTGAATTTGCCCTCTGGGCACCTGAACTGGGAAAAGGTTCACCAATTCAACCCTAGAAGCTTGGATCTTTAGGACACTTCAGGCTACATCTCCTGTCAGGATACTAGAGCTAACCCTGAGGAGCTACACGTTGTCTTTCTAATACTATTGTTCATGAGCCCCCACTTGACATGTTCCATCAGTGTCAATCTTTACCAAATATCTCCCCAATATTATTTAGTCAATTGTCATCAATTACCTTTTATGAAGGGACATTTTCTGAAAGGATGCAGCAAAGACCGAAGAACAACATTTCATAGTGGGGACGACACTACTTTTTACCATCTTAGACCCTGCAGATGTTACATAATAGTCTCCCTACCAAGTTCACATCAGGGTTTCAAGTATGTAGCAAATAAATAAGTTGCTTGCTTGCTTTTGGGACCTGGTCCCTTTGAATCTAGGCCAATTTATTTCTAGGCAGGGTCAACCAGGCAACTTTAAAAAAAAACTCTTTACCTTCTGTCTTAGAATCAATACTATATATTTGGATCCATGGCAGAAGAGCAGTAAGGGCTATGAAATATGGGTTAAATGGCTTGTCCAGGGTCATACAGCAAGTGTCTAAGGTCAGGCAGTTGACAACTGATTTTGTAACGCAGACTCATCTTCATTGCCTGGCCTTTTCAGGACTTCCTGTGCTTCAGTCCTCAGACAACTTACATCAAAACTCAATGCAAGAGAGCTTCCCCCAAATGCACACACAAGCTGATATTAAACCTGTTTCTGTACAATACAGATGAAGTAAGAATGATTCACGGGCTGCTATCCAGTGATCTCTTTGTGATGTTTCTTGCAAAATACAATCATTACTAAGACGATCCCCAGAAGAATTTGTTTTAGTCAGATTTTCCTTTGCTAACAGTCCAAAGTAAATGTTCAATTCTTGATCTGACCCATTGAAGGGATAAATGAAAAGCATTTATTAGACACTTATTATATGCCACAAACTATTAGTGAGGGAGAGACAACATAATGCAATGGAAATACATAGGCTTAGAGCTTGAAAATCTGAGTTCAAAATTGATTTCTGACACTTTAAGGTGGCACAGGAAGTCCTGAAAAGGCCAGGCAATGAAGATGAGTCTGTGTTACAAGTTCTCTTAGGGTTGCCTATCAG
The DNA here is from genome assembly GCF_016433145.1 of Gracilinanus agilis. NCBI lineage: Eukaryota > Metazoa > Chordata > Mammalia > Didelphimorphia > Didelphidae > Gracilinanus > Gracilinanus agilis. The sequence goes on along the minus strand of NC_058133.1, from coordinate 412,060,616 downwards.
AAACCTGTCTTAGAGACCTCTTGCAGTCAGAGATCATAGGACCCTCATAGCCAGCAGTTCTGGGAAATATACATTTCTTGGTGCTTTAATTTAGGAGATGAAGGAGGGAAAATGTCCAGTGTAGAATGTGGGAGGATAGAAGAACAATATTGAGAAATTTGTTTTGACTGAAGTTGCCCTGACAAAAAAATGACTAATTCAGCTTCTTAAAATGTCACTCATTCTGGGAGGTTTGGGGACAGCTGCTAGGAGGCTATTTGCTGACTAGTTGTAACCCCACTCTCTCCTGGATTTGACAAACGTAGAATCCAGCCATTTTTATGCTTGTGTATGCCTGAGTGACCATGTTGTAAGGCAGACCTTCGGTGACCTAATTCTGCAGGTGCAGCACGTCAACCCTGATCAATGCTGGGGATGGCAGCTGGCCTTTGAGAGAAGCCTAAGCCCTTCTACAGCCTTTGAAATACCATGTTGAGACAAAGGGAGGGCTTATTTTTATCCTTCCCATTTCCTGCTGCTAGTTTAATTTTGTCCCAACAGGATGACATTTGGGAGGCTGCCAAAGCTGCAGTAGACAGCTCTTGACTGCTGCGGGTGGAAACCCTGTGTTTGATTAAATGCTGAAAAATAATTATATTTGATCTGCACATCCAAATATTTACATGGGAGTAGGCTGAAGAGCTAGGACGGGTGAAGCTGTCTTCCTAGCTTTGTTTTGCCTTGTGGAGGGGTGGTTGGGTGCCTCAGTCCTACAAAAGAGTGTTTTCAGTTACCCAAGGGACAGGATCATATGGAATCTAGTTGTTTGCAGAGCAAATGCTTTGAGGTCCTGGGGGCAAAGAGTTAATTTAATTCAGTTCAGTTCCCTTCAATTCAGTTCAGCTGAATCTGCCTAATTTGCTTAAGTTTCATAGGCATTTAATAAGTGCCAAATAAATGCTTTTTCTTTCCTTCACTGGTTCATATCAGAAATTAAAATTTTACATTGGACACTCAATTTAAAAAAAAACACTTATTAAGGGCATAGGTCAGGGGTCAGCAACCTTTTTGGCCATGAGAGCCATGAACGCCACATTTTTTTAAAATGTAATTTTGTGAGAGCCGTACAATGCTCACAGTACGCACTCCTGTAACAGAGCCTGAAAAAAAATTGACTTTATGGCTGCTGCAGAAAGAGCCATATCTGGCCCTCAAAAGAGCCAGATATGGCTCAAGAGCCATACGTTGCCAACCCTTGGCATAGGTTGTGCCAGGCCCTGTGTATACAAAGAGAGGCAAAAGACAGTCCCTACCCTCAAGGAACTCACAACCTAATGGGCATTCAGTATAAGAAAAGAAGAAATAATTCTATGTCCAATGAAATGTTCATTTCTTGGTCTGAGCCATCATACTAAAGGTTTATTAAAGGGGCAGCTGGGTAGCTCAGTGAATAAAGCGTCAAGCCTATGGTCAAGAGATCCTGGAATTAAATCTTATATCAGGCATATCCTAGCAGGGTGACCCTGGACAAGTCACTTAACTTCAGTGGTCTAGCCCTTCCCATTCTTCTGCCTTGGAGCCATTACTTAGTACTGAATATTCTAACATAGAAGATAAGAGTTGGGTTTTTTTTAAGGTTCATTAATTGTCTGCAGTTGTTAAGTGCTTAATTCATACAAGACAATGTAGTAGGTTCTAGGTATGGGAACATAAAAATGAAAATGTCCTTCAGCTCAAGAACATATATTCTATTGAGTGAATAGAACACTCAATCCAAATAAGTCTAATGGCTGAGGAACTGAAGAATGAGAAGACACTTACAACTGAGGTAGGTCAGGAAAAAACCTTCAGAAGAAGTTGTTGCATCCTCTTAGTTCAGGTAGGATGTTGGGAGGTAATGAGGTAGTCACAAGTCACTGAACAAAGGTTGAGGTTTTACTTTATTCTAACACAGTGATTCCCAAAGTGGGCCTCACCGCCCCCTGGTGGGTGCTGCAGTGATCCAGGAGAGCAGTGATGGCCACAGGTGCATTTTGGAATGTGGAATCAGTGAGGTAACCAATTTATTAACGAAAAAAAGAAACCAATTGCAAATAGTCAATTGTGGTGATTTAAGATTACTGCTGATAAAAATAGAGCCAAGGATTACTAAATTGGTAGAACAGGTTCATCCTTCTCATTAAGATGATTTAGAATGTTTTAACTTTTTTTTTGTATTACATTCTATTCTGGGTTCAATAAATAGTTTCATAATTTCAAAGTTCAATGTTTCTAATTTGCACCTTTCTTTACTATATTTTACGAAAAAAGTAGAAACATTAATATATATATCTTTCCTATTAATTGCTATTATAATTTAAAAAAATTAATTTCCAGGGGGCACTAAGTAATGTTTTTTCTGGAAATGGGACAGTAGGCCAAAAAAGTTTGGGAACCACTGCTCTAACACAAAGAGAATATGCAACAAGGATTAGAGTGGTACTTAGCTTTTTTGGACCTGGTCCCTCTCTTATCTCACTTGAAACAAGTTATCAGGTTTGGGCATCTCATTTTCAGTCAAGCACTGACCAAATCAAAGCGGTCCTGACCGTACATAGTTGGGGCCTTTTATCTTCTCAACAAGGAAACTGGTCATGAAAGCTGGGACCAATCAGGTTGCCTGGAGGTTGGGGGAGGAGGGGTAGGAAGTTAAGGCTGTTTGGGAAAGTGGGGATTATCAAAGTAGTTGAGGTTATCCAGAAAGTTGAGACCAAGGATGTTGTTAGAAAAACTCTGGACCTAACACAGGAGGTAACACCTGTACTGAGCCTAAAAGGAAAACAAGGATTCTGAAAGATAGAGATAAAGATGGAGTGCATGGCAGGCATAGGTGAGAGATGGAATGTTTAATCTGAAGAATTTGACTCAAACACGAGGTTCATAAAGGGGAATAATTAGGAAATAAGGTTGGAAGATAAGTGGGAGGCAGACTATAGAGGATCTTAAATGCATGACTAAGGACTTCTTTATTTTATCCTATAGGTGCTGGGGAAATCTATGCCCATAGATCTGAAGCTTTAAGTAACTTTATAGATTCATCCCCCTCAGTTCTGAGGGGGAAACTGCTGCAGTAGTGTACAGCAAAAGACCATCTGGAAAAAATGTAAGCACAACACAATTTTAGTTTATTCTGAATTATTAACATCTTCTCCATCACTTTCTTAAGCCTAAACAATAAAAAAAAACTCAAGGAATTGGCCCTAATTTTAACATCTGCCCATTTCTGAGCTACAGATTCTCACACTGAAAATTTAGCTATTAGACTGGTACTAGCAGATAAATAAAATGATTTGCTCAAGGTTACACAGGTAATTGGCTGAGGAAATAATATGGCCAGATCCCTGCCTTAGAAAGTTTATTTTGGGAATTGTATAAAGGGTTGATTTGCATAGTGAAGAGACTAGAAGCAGAGAGATTAATCAGAAGGTTCTCAGCATTTTCCAGGTCTGTTATATCATGGCCTCCAAACAGTGACAGGGTTTCTATGTGCCTCCTACCCTCATCTAGAAAGAAATGTAATTTATGAGATGCCCTTTTGGCCCAGTTCCTAAAATAAACAAACAAACAAATAAATAAATGTGACTTTTTGCCATTTGACAAATAAAGAGTATTTAATAAATAAATGGCAAAAAAGGCCAAAACCAAGTAGCAAAAGTAATATTTGGAGTCAGAACTGGGTTTCCTGATTTTGTTCTTTATTGTCTATGTAAAGTTGGGCAAATCTCTTAACTTCACCGAGCCTCAGTTCCTTTACCTATAAAATGAAAGGATTGACCAGATCACTCCTAAGGGCCCTTGCAGTTCTAAATCTATAACCCCATGATCCAACTACCAAAGCTGCCCTCCTGCAAATCATTTATGAAATGAGAATAATTCTCAGTTCAGCTGAAACTGGAATAATCAGTATCTAATTAAGTTTTAGACATGCTAATATTTTTTATCATAAAGATGATGTTACCTGGAAAGGCAAATAGAACTCTAGGTTCCTGTTCCACTCAGATGGGCAGATGATGATGGATGAGAAAGAGTTCATGAAAAGCAAGGTTTATGAGGAAGCCCTTAGAGAAATCATAATTTAAAAATATGAATAATTATTAAACGAAAGTATGGATCCTCTCCTGACCCTTTGTTCTCAGTTCTGTGCAAGACAGAATTCTAATCAGAGAAATTTTGTAAACAGAGTCCAGGAGAGTGCTGAGATGGGGTTTGAGTGGTTATATGGGAAGCAGCTTTTACCTAAAAATGAGGGGGAACTTGTAGCCTGGGCTTAGAAAATCTTACTTCATTAATAATCCTAGCTAATATTGATAACATTTATGTATGTACATATATATCTAAACATAACATTTGCAAAATAATTTGCATCCATTATCTCATTTGAACTTCGTGATAACCTTGTGAGGTAGGTACTATTATTATTCTCATTTCACAAATGAGGAAAAGGAGGCTGGGGGAAGGGAACTGGATTGCCAAGGCTCATACAGCTAAGAAGTAGCAAGGTAGGATTTGAGATTGTCAGTAGAAGTCTATTTACCAAAGTATTCCCATATAAATAGCAGATCACAAAAAGAGGATCATATATGAAATTATAAATGTGCATCTATGTCTTTGCCTTTTATTTTTTTAAAGTATAATAAATCCAACCCTAATGCATTCAAAATTGTCCTATTTGCCTATGCTTCTTTCTAGATTCTTTGCAGTTTAAAACATGATTCAATGGCCCTCCTTTGTTTCTTGTATCACCATTACTATCCTTTCCCCAAGATTAAAAATAGAGGTCAATATCTTGTAACAACCATAGACACACAAAACAAATCTGCACAATGGTCATGTCCAAAATCTGTTTCCTTCTGTACCTTGAACCTGTCACTTCTCTGTCATGAGGTGAGTTAGGTAACATGCTTCATTTTAGATCTTTTTGGAAATTATGGTAGGTCATTGCTTTGGTCAGATGTCTTAAATCTTATTCTCTTGGCTCTGTCCACTTCATGTTATCTTGGTTCCTACTGCCTTATTGTTTATTGTTTAGTCACTTCAGTCATGACTGACCCTTCTTGATCCCATTTGGGGTTTTCTTGGCAAAAATATTGGATTGGTTTGCCATTCCCTTTTCCAGCTCATTTTACAGATGAGGAAACTGAGGTAAACAGGCTTAAGTGAATTGCCCAGGGTCCTATAACCAGTAAGTGTCTAAGGATGGGTTTGAACTCAGGTCTTCCTGACTCCAGGTTTGTAACTCTATTCACTTTGCCACCTAGCTGCCCCTATTACTACCTAAGATGCTTTGAAATAGTTGCCTCTGAGGTTTCCCATAGCACAATAATATTCCATGGCTCTCATATTCTTGTTTATCCATTTCCTATTTGATGAGGACCCTTTCATTTTCCAGCACTCCTCTTTTTTCATCCTTTTATGCTTTTTTCTTTTTTCTTAGGCTAAATTCTCAGAATGGTTCAAAACTTTTCTCCTACTCTGATGAAATCAGACATGGTTGTAGCATGCAGTGGTAATTGAATGAATGAAAAGAACCTATGAGTTCTATGTTGTAGTATAGAACATTATTCCATGATTAGTTAATGCAACTGCCCTGGACATAAGACAATATTTATTGTGAGTCAGTGTGAAGAAGAGTGACTGGATACAAGAGATAAGTAGCTTGTATGGAATAGGATAGTTTGGGAGACTTCAGAGCAGCATTGGTGAAGGTGTGGCACACATGCAGAGCCAGCACTTAGGAGCTGCTCCGTTCCCCCTCTTCCCAGAGCCCAAGAACATATTTTTCATGCCCCACCCCTGTGTCCAGCTGCCCTTCCAGCGAGCACTTCCTCCCCTCCACTCTCTAGGGTAATGGGGGGGGGGGGGTTGAGTGGGAGAGGGTGTGTTACAGACAGCTTGAAATTGATTGCAGTTTGGGCACGAGAACTTGAAAACCTTTGCCAATGCTGCTCTAGAGTTAGTGGCTGCCACCTGGATAATGAAAGCATGGAAAGAGCAAATATTGGGACTGGTGCTTCAATTCCTCAAAGTATATATGACTTTCAATTCTTGTGTTTTTTTCAACAAACAATATCGACATTTGGGTAGCAATTAAGAGACAGTCCTGGCAGACAGAGATTGCTTATTGGCATAGATATGAGCTCCAGGAGTCTCTGAATAGTAAAAAAAATGTCTATCTTGGACACAAAATTTGATGTGAGTCATCTGTGTTTGTGTGTGTGTGTGTGTGTGTGTGTATGTGTGAGTGTGTGTGTATTTGTATGTATCCATATCATTCCAGTGCAGAATGCAACTGTTAAGTGTTTGGGTTGCAATACTCTACACTGCATTAAACCTTACTCACAAGAACCTTGGAAGGCAGGCAGTTATAAGCATGAGATACTCACTTCTCTGACAGCAGCCAGAAACCTAGTTCAGGAGAAGCTCTACCAGTAAATGATCCTAATGCTGTGGTCATAGGATTGGCACCAGAACATTTTAATTATCAAGTTCTGAATCAAGCATTCCAGCTATTACTGAATGGTGCTTCTCATAGTGCAATACACAAAGCCAGATATTATAAGAGGAAAGATGACTTAATTGTGGGACCTGGATCATTTGTGACTGGTTTGGAGTAAGCCACAAATATCAAAGCCATAGTGGCAGGGAAGCCAGAGGGAAAATTTTTCTTGGAAGGCTTATGTGGCATTGGTTGTACACCAGAAGTCATTATGATTGGAGATGACTACAGAAATAATGTTGGTGGAACTCAATATATTGGCATGCTAGGTATCTTAGTGAAGATTGGGATGAAGAGAAAATTAATCCAGCTCCTTACTTAATCTGTGAGAATTTCCTTTTTATTGAGGATGACATCTTGCAATATAAGAGGATAAAAATTCCCTGAAATATAAGTTTTTATTTCCCATAATGCATCTTTGTAAACTCTTTGGGTCAGGATACACGGACACAAATTTTTTTTTAATTATAAATAAAATGACACAACTGGGGCTTTCCCCCTGGGTACCAAAGTTTAAAGGATATGGACAATACTCACATGCCTTCAACCGAGTAGAAACAATTAAGTATAATGGCAAGTAAGCAAAAATATTTCATTAAAATGAGAAGCCATCGGACAGTGTGAACTTGCTCTCCTTTACTGATGCACCCTAGGGGAATTCCACACTCCCTACCCCAGTGGAGTAGTTTCCTCTCATCTTTGGGTCCAAGTCTTCCATCACCCTCTCAAATAAATATATTAAGATTGTGATGGAATAGTACTACACCATAGTAAATGATATTCAGGTTAATTTTGGAATAACAAGGAATTATGAAGAGTGAAATAAGCAAAACCAAGAAAATTTGTTTCTTTGTATAAATGTATTTGCTATAATTTATTATATATTTATACTAAATCATATGTGTTATTGTTATGTTATATGTTATGTTATATATAAAGATAAAAATAAATATATATGGGTTTTTTTTATTAAAACCCTTATCTTCTGTCTTGGAGTCAATATAAGGCAGAAGAGTGGTAAGGGTAGGCAATGGGGGTCAAGTGACTTGTCCAGGGTCACACAGCTAGGAAGTGTCTGAGACCAAATTTGAACCCAGGACCTTCCATCTCTGGGCCTGACTCTCAATCCACTGAGCCACCCTATCTATGTTTTTTTTAAAGAGAGAGAACATTATATACAGCAACAGAAGTATTGCTTAAAGAATGGCTTGTGTCTGCCTACCTCCAGAGAAAGATCTGATTACTAGAAATAAATAAGACATAGTTTTACACATATCTTTTTGCCATGTGAAGCCTTCTAAAATGGGGGTGGGGGAGAAGAGGAAAAGGGAGTTAGCTGGGTATTTTAATGTAACAATTTAATTAATTTTTAAAAATTAAAGCTGATTTGAGGACACCTTTCATGCTGCTTGTTTCAGTCATGTTTTATAAAATTTGCTTTAGGTACAAAAAGAAAAAAATCAGTTACAGCTCTTGAGACCAGTATTATTTGTTTCTTCATTTTACAAATGGGGTTCAAGTTCCGGGTTAAGATGGCAGCAGAGTAAAAAGCAGCTGCTTAACCTCTCCTAACCCACTCATATAGGACTCCTCAAGGGGACATAAAAACAAATCCAGATGAATAAAGGGACCCCATAACAGGGCGCAGTATTGAAGGTATATGGGATCGGGGCATTTCCATGCTATAAGGAGGTGAAATAGCTCTCACTAAAATGTGAGCTAAGCAACCCTCTCCACCCCCCCACACCACCTACAGGGCCAAAGCCAGCGCACAAGAGTTAGGGCAAGTTTGGGGCATCCATTAAGTCCTTGGCAGCTACCTGGGATCATCAGGGCCTGCTCCTAAGAGCAGCAAGACTTAAGACCCCAAGAGGCTAAAGAACGCATAGACTTTGAACACAGACCTTGAGCACAGGTGAGGATGCAGGTACAGACATGTATCCTGAGCTCAGGCATGGATCTTGGGTGGGGACCCAGTGCAGAGGGGTGCATGACTGTGGAAGCAGCTTCCTGAGACTATTAAAGGAGCATCAGGCAGAGGAACAAGCAAAGGGACCACCAGGAGGCTTGACCCTGAGAACAACTAGACCTGAGACCTCAGGAGCCTAAAGAGCACAGACAGACCCTGGGTGTGAGGATAAAGCTGAGAGGGCGCTGGGCTAAAAATGGCAAGCAAGACACAATAACCCCAGAAGAGAAAAATCAAGAAGAAATCTTTAACACTCCACAACTTTTACACAGAAAAATTCCAGACAACAAAGCAAACAGCAGAGAACAAACAAGTAACTATACCCAAACCTTCCCCCAAAAATGAAAACTGGTCACAAGCTCTTGAAGAGTTCAAATCTGAGATTATGAGAAAGATGGAAGAGATCTGGCAAGAAAATAACAGTTTAAAAGACAGAATTTCACAATTGGAAAGTGAGGCTCAGAAATCAAATGAATTGATATAAATGGGGTTCAAAGAAGTTAATGACTTATACAGGATCACACAACAAATGACTAAGCCAGTCTTGGATCTTGAATTACTGATTTTAAGTCTAATGTCCTTTTCCCCATGTTTCACTGTCCCTCAGCTCCACTAACCCTGGGAAAATTGCTAGCCACTTTAGAACAGAAAAACACATGACATTTGCCTGTTATTCTCTTAAAATAAATTTTATATTTTTTTTGTTTTTATATCATCTACATTTCCCAATTTCTTCATGCTCCCCTCTCAGAAAACAAAACCCTATAACAAAAATTTAAAAAAAATTAAAATTATAAAAGGACTTTAGTAAAACTAATCAATATATCAGGGGAAAAAATGTCTTGACATTACATGCAGTATTCCCTTCCCATAGTCTACTATCTCTGTAAAAAAGGAGCGGGGAAAGATTTGTCTATTGTTTTTAAGAGCAGAGGTTGAACTTGACTTTAATAAAGTTCCCTTGTACTTTTTCCAACCAAAACACATACAAAAATACTTTATATGTTTGGCTTAGTCGATTCAGTTCTTGGCCAGAATGACAATTATGAAACTGAAGTGATAAAGAAGACCTACAGGGGTCATTTAGTCTCTTTCTGCCCCCCAATTCTCACCCCCTTTTAATTATGTGTGTCAAGCTGTAGCTGACAGCCATAGATTCTTATCTAGCTATTAAATCAAGCCTTGGAGCAACTCATTTTATGAAGTGATGAGGCAAAAAATATTTCAGTGAGGTCTTCCAGACATCAGCTCAAAGACTCAGAGATTTAAAACTATAAGGGACACTGGATGACATCTAGTCCAACCCTTTCATTTGATAGTTAGGGAAGCTGAGGCCCATGGAGATTGTGACTTAGTCCAGGTTATACCAATATGAAGTAGTAGGGATGAGGTCTGAACCCAGGTCCTATTCTGATTCCAAAGCCAAACATCTTCCACTTTACCACCTTGCCTCCAAGGTTTATTGTCCAGCATCTGTCTTCAGAGACAGAGCCACAGTCAGCATGGTGTTCATATATTCTAATGAGATCTCTTCTTGCTCAAACTTTGGGATGCCATATCGTTCATAGCTATGCTCCCTCCCCCACCCCAATTAAACTTTCCTGATCCAGACTCAGGGCTAGCTCTTATTCTGATTTTCTTTGGACATTGAGTTCTGTAGCCCTTCAAAAACCAGGAGATTGAGAGCTGCCTCGGCTCCTAAAGGGAAGTCTTCATCCCAGATAGTTGCCCTTGGATGGCCTTCAAGGCTGGACATTTTTCCAGGCTCCATATTAATGAGTCTCCCCATCTTTTAGCCTTCCCTTCAGGAGTCTTTCTATTTTCCTTTCTTCTTCATCTCTCTGCCTCCCTCACTTCAACCCTTCTCATATATATATATATTTCATATATTTACACACACACACACACACACACACACACACATAATAATTACCATTAAATCTTCACTATTTTACTCAGTTGCTTTTGTATTTATTTTCTATTCCTATTCAAGGGCCCTGCTTTTTTCTTTCTCTCCTGATCTATTATTTCACATTCTAATTTGGGTCCAGGATACTTTGGGACAGAAACTAAATGCAAATCAATACAAAAGAGCAGCCAGAATAAACATGACCTGGGAGGAGTCACATTTTTAAGTCTGTGAATACATTTGAAAAGTCTTCACCCTTGCTCCAAGTGAATTCTGGGGTCTGCCATCAGAGACACAATAGGAAGGAAAATGATCCTTGTTCTCTTCCTTTGAAGTTAAAAACTGCATGTTGGCTGTGAGGGCCCCCCCACTTTCCCATCTTGAATCTCTGCTTTCTCAACACTACCTTAGCCAGACCAGAAAGCCATTCCTTCTATTTTACCCTTTTTCCTCTTTCCTTCATTCCTCCAGAGCTTTCTCTCCTCATTCCCAAACATCCCTTTACATTCAAGATCCTGGCCTATCAGGACCATTCCAACATGTTCTCGGGAGCCTTTGGGAGGTATGGCTCTCATTTTAGTTTACCAGTGGAAGTAACAACTACCCAAGTAGTCAAGATGAATTGATATTAAAGTTTTCTATCAGAAGGATAAGACTCTCTACTTGCTAGTCAACTACGACTGGGCAGTTGATAGAGTTCAGTGATGAAAACAATGGTTTTTTTTCAAAACAACAGTCATATACTTTTATAATGCATCATATAATAACAATTGTGATAGCTGATCCATATAATACCTTAAGGTCTTTACACAGTTTATACATATTAGTCCTTGTGATCCTCACATTAACCCTAGGAGATAGATGCAATTATAATCCCAATTTTAGAGGTGAATAAAGCTTTCTTCATAGTAATTCCCTTAAGACAAATAGTAAATGTATCATTACCTCAATCAATCAACATTTACTAAGTATCTACTGTGTGCAGGATCTATAGTAAGTGCTAGAGATACAAAAAGAAGCAAAAGTCCCTGACTACAAGGAACTTACATTCTAATGAAGAACTATTGAAGAAAATAACTCAGGGAATACTTGTCCCAGACAAAGAGAATAAAAACTAAAATCTAAGATGAAAAAAAAAATCCTTACCGTCTGTCTTTGAATTGATTCTAGGTATTGATTTCAAGGCAGAAGAACAGCAAGGGCCAGGCAATTATAGGTTAAGTAACTTGCCCAGGGTCACACAGATAATAAGCATCTAAGGCCAAATTCTAATTCAGAAAGATGGAGTGTTGATGACTCTATTCACTGTTCCACCTAGTTACTTTCAAAAAGCTGCTGTCAACCTGAAGATAAGCCTTTCAAAGTTTAGAAAACTGGACCTAAGATGAAAGACATATAGATGGCCATTAATCTGGACTTCCCTAGCTTGGTGATCTCCCCTGGATACACTGACTTGGTCTTTGAGAATCCCAAGTTAGTCCCACACCATAAAGAGATGTTAAGAGATAACATTAGTGTAGGCAGAGATCGATGATGTGATTACTTAATATTTAAGATGGAAGAGGAGGTAATACAATAATGATAGGATTAGAGTTGAAAGAGATAGTAGAGGTCATATAGTCTAATTCCCTCATTTCACAGATGGAGAAGCAGCACCCAGAGACAAAGTGACTATTCTACAAGGATATTAAAATCTTGAGCTATTGGACCCTGTGCTATTAGTATTTGTTGATTGAGAAAATATATGATGACAAAGTGACAATACTTACTGTGCACATGGATTTTGAGAACCCTTATAATGACTCCATAACCCCTTAGAAGTCCATGGACCACAGTTTAGGAGCCACTACTTTAGTAAGTAGTAAGTAATAGTAAGCTTTGACAACTTGTAGTTTCAAGATGGATCCAGAATCCTAATTTGCAATTTCTAGTTGTTGGGGCAATCTTATACTTAGAATTCAGGTCAAAGTATGTCTTCTGCAATCTTTCAATCCCTCCTTTTAGTACCTCCTCCTCTTAACATATTTCTTTCCATTTCCCCTCTTCCCTCCAGGGTCTTAATTATTTTGTTCTACTCAAGCTTGCTTTTCTAAGCAACACCCAGTGCCTTTGATATTTCCTCCTTTCCTACCCCAATCTTTCCAGTCTTGGATCTTATTCTCCAATTGCACCATTAAGTGACTGGATAGCAAATCTGATAAATTTGAGCTAACAAGTTAATGGCTTTCTGCATCATTGGTTCTCTGGAGACATGGCTAATCACTGTGTTGATTAGAATTCTAACGTCTCTCAAAATCTTTCCTTTTTACAATGTTATTATTATTGTATAAATTGTTCTGATTTTATTCACTTCATTGTGCATATTCCTTTGCTTGAATTTAAATATTTGTTACAAAGGTTTGTTTTTCTTTTTTTCTCAGTGAGGAGATGGGAAGCAAAGAAAATAAATACTTGTTAATTGAAAAAATAATTTTAAAAGAGTTAATGACCAACTAAGGCTTAATGTGTTATCACTGCCAGTTTACAATTGCATTTTAATTGAGACCTTCGAGCCTTCCATTATATTCTGGGCTTCCTCATGGCAATGAATTAGCCTTAAAGAAGCAGAGGAGATATTTTTGGTGGGGAGAAGGAGGCTTTGAATGTCTCTCAATTCTCTGCACAGATGTAGCATGGGTTGTTCATTTTTTAAAGAAAATTCAACCCCTTATATTTTCTATAGTTATCTTATTAAATTAAACTATCCTTTTATTAGCTCCATTATAGTTTCATTAGTGAGGTAAAAGAGAGGGAAGGAAATAACAACTGCAGAATGGTGTAGTTGATTCAAATCCAGTGTCAGACACTTCCCAGCTGTGTGACCCTGGGCAAGTCACTTGACCCCCATTGCCCACCCTTGCCACTCTTCCACCTAGGAGCCAATACACAGAAGTTAAGGGTTAAAAAAATTATTGAGGACCCAAGGCAGCTAGGTAGCATAGATAGGGAATGGAGTGCCAGGCTCAGTGGATTGGCTGAGGCCAGATTTGAACCTAGGACCTCCAGTCTCTAGGCCTGACTCTCAATCCACTGAGCTACCCAGCTGCCCCCTCAATAATTCTTAAGAATAGAAAAGGTTCTGAGTTCAAAAAGTTTGAGAACCATTGAAATGGATCATAACCCATTAGGCATTGTGATGACCTATGATTTCATTGACAGAGAGGGCTCCCAGCTACAGAAATTCTGTTTTCCATATAAGTCATCAACTGTTCTACCACTTACAGTCTTAGAGAGTTGGTTGGAGCACTGAGAAGTTAAATGAGTTTCCCAAAGTCACACAGCCAATATGGGCCAGAAAGAGAAATTGAATTCTGATCTTCCTGGCTTCAGAGCTGACTCTTAAGAGTTAAGAATGTGGTGCAGTGGAAAGTTTTTTTTTCCTTGCAATCATAGGAATATGTTTCAAATCTGGTCTTTGATATTTATTAATTATTTGATAACTTCTCACAATTGAAAGAACAAAACTTCTAGAGAAAAATAGTCAGAAGTCCCATTTCTAGGTTTACTAAACTTTCAATGGATTGAAATAGGAAAGAATGTGTTAAATACTAATCATTAGGGATACAAATTTTTAACAAGATTTTTAAAAGTAGTTTTAGTGTGACTAATTTTCTTTGCCAAATTCAACCCACTTTATGCACCCCTAAGTAATTTTTCCCTTTCTTCCTATCAGTCACACACTTCAATTGAGCCCCAGAATTTCAACACAAATTGTTTCCAGCCCTTTTAATTAATTATTCCCTTTAGTAATGAAACTACTTGATTGTATCCCTTGTTTTTAGGGCATTGAAACTGCATAAGGATATATCTTCAAGGCCCCAGACTATCGCCAACCTCAAAGGTATCAGCTTAGCAGCTGTGTTTTTTAAATACTCCAGTGAGTAAGACATGAAAGTAAGTTAATTGGAGCTTGAGGCTGCATAGAAGAGGAAAAGACTTCTCTTAAGTTTACCTGGCATAGGTGCTGCCTGAGGACTGTCAGGATCTGCCCAGATCATGAATTCGCTACAGCAGTAAGTCTGATACATGCCTAAGGGGGCAAGAGGAATTGGGAGTTTACCAAGTTACACTGAAGGATTGTCCCCTGAGCCTTGGGGATAACTTCTAGTTTATATTTATTGTCAGAGCTCCCCCTACCTCATTTATGTAGAAACACATAGCCAGCTCTGTCATTAAGGGGAACCCCTATTTATCTCACCTCTAAAGAGTTCATAGAATATTATAGGATCACAGTTCAAGAGCTGGGATGATCCTTAGAAAACATCTAGTACTTAGAATGAATTATTTATTGGTAAATAAATAATAAAATGAATTTATTTAATTAAAATAAAATTAATTTTACAGATGAGGTAACAGATGCCAAGAGAGACTCTGATTTGTTTTAATCTTAAACCAATAGTAAGCCACAATTTGATCTCAAATCCATTGACTCCAAATGCCATGCTCTTTTTACTAAATTATATTGTCTAGGAGATAACCCAGTCCAGCTCTCCTAATTAATCATTCCTTTCATCAATGAAAAGATCTCTAATAATGGAGTTTATAGATATAGAGCTAGAACTAATTAATCAATCAATTAACTGATTCATTGGTTGTTGTCCTTCATATTCAAAGAGATATGATATCACTGATGACAGCTTTTGACTGGGGAATAAATTGGATTTAAGTGAGGCACAGTTACGTGGAAGTTTTCAGTCTCACTCTCTCTTCCAAAGTTAAGACCAGTAGCAAGACAAAACATAATCAAACATTTATTAAATGCTTACTGCATGCCAGGTGCTATGCCAAGCACTGGGAATGCAAAAAGAGGCAAAAGACAATCCCTGCCCTCAAGGAGCTTACAATCCAATGGCAGAAACAACTTACAAACAAATATATACAAAGCATGCAATTTTAAGGTAAAGTAGGGAATTATAGAAGGAAGACGCTGAAATTAAGAGCTGGAGAAGCCTTCTTGTAGAAGGTGGAATTTTAGTTGGGACTTAAAGAAAGCCAAGGAGGTCAGTACTTGGAGTGAAGGAGGGTATTCTAGGATGGAGAAGAGGCAGATAAAATGCCCTGGAAGGGACTGTAGAGGCCACTTAATCTAATTTCTTTAGCTCATAGATGCAGAAATTGATACTCAGGAAGAGAAAATAATTTGTCCAGCATTTGTAATCCCTAGCAATCAGGGACCCTCACTCCTAGCCCAGTGCTCAGTTTTCTTCTACCATACATGCTGCTTCCCAACTAGAAACGGACCCATTTTATAACCTTGGATCCTTCTGAGTTCCACTCAAGACTATCTAAACTGAATGAATTTGATCATAGCCCCCCAGGTACCAGTGACAAATTTGGGTGAAATGCTGCCAGTCAACATTACTTCATCACTAGAAGAAACATTTTCCCCCATATAATGAGGGGCTAACCAAGTCCAGCCCTTGTGAGCATGGACAGCATTCTTGGCTAATGCAGTCCCCATGTGGAAAAGACTGGGAAGCTTGCTTCCATAAAACATGATGACATGTAATTGATGTGTTATGTTCCTTGATTCAAAGCATGCACAGACATTCTGTAACTGGTGAAGAGATGGACTTTTGGTTGGCTGCTGAGCTGAAAGACACTATCCAGTCAAAGTGAGTCTTTGGATGTTGTTTGAGCGAGAGAAACAAGCAGTAAGCTTCTGGATGGAAAAACTTCAGGTCTTCTCTACGTGGAGACAGAAAGTAACATGAATATGGGCCTCTGTTCTCAGTCTCTTTGAATTGATTCTTTCCTACTTCTAGGGAAAGGAATATATGGAGATTGGTATAACCTTTAGGAATGTCCAAAAAGTAGAATAATAAATGTAGAAGTATGAGAATTGAAGTACTCTTTTTTATGACCAGATACAAAATGATGAGCAACATGTTGGACCCAGCATAGATGTGGGATTCAGGGTAATTTCCAACAGCAATTCATCCATTGTCTAATGACTGTAAGTCAAATTTTGGAGTGGGAAAATTCTAAATACACCTTTAAATTTGAACCTCCTCTGCCCAGGGATTATATTGTTATAGAGGAGAGTCTGTGCCCCACGGGATGGCAGAAAATATTTGTATTTCTGTTCCTTCTATAATTTTAGTAAATATATTTTTGTAAAAACTAATTTATGTTCATCAATTAAATTGAACTTGGATATTACTAATTGCTAACTAACATTGGGGATAACACACTAGAATGGGAGGGTCTCAAACTATTAGCACTAGAGAATCACCCACCCCTAGAACCTAGTGGGGGAAATGTAACCGTTCTCAGGGAAACTGATGTACTAATGTACATATGGGGGGGGGGGAGAGTAAGTCTGTAATATATTGGCTTTTATTCTTTCTCTTTTCAGGAGTTTTACTTTGCATCTTAATACTATATGGTACTCAAAGGACAAGAACCTTGAAAATGGTCTTCTTTTGTATTAATTAACAAGCATGCCATGTGGTTTGAAAAATAACTAGATGAAGTTCTGAATTTGGAATCACGGAATTCTGGGATGACTAAGTTTAATTCTGAGTTGACTCTTAAACATAACTGTCCAGCCCTTAACATCTTCCTGAACTCTAGCCTCACATCTCCAAATGCCTTTTAGACACCTTGAACCAGATGTGCCACAGGTATCTCAAACATAGCATTTCCAAAACTAAACACATTCTCTTTCTCCAAAACCTTCTTTTATTCCTAATTTCTCTATTACTGTCACAGACACTACTATCCTCTCCATTGCTTAGGTTCAGAACTTAGATTGTCATCCTCAACTTCACATCCTCATTCACTGATGTCTAATAGTTTCTAAGCCTCTCAGTTTTTACTTTTGTAGCCTCTCTTGAATACTTATCCCTCCTCTCTTCTAACACCGCCACCACCCTGATATAGGCCCTCTTTATCTCATGCTTGGGACTAATTTTTTTTTACTTTTTTTTAAACTACATGTAGAAATAACTTTTTTTAAACTCTTACCTTCTGTCTTGGGATCAATACTGTGCATTGGTTCTAAGGCAGAAGAGTGGTAAGGGCTGGGCAATGTGGGGTAGATGATTTGCCCGGGATTACACAGCTAGGATAGAAACAACTTTTGACAGTTGTTTTCTGACACATTACAATTCAGATTCTCTTCCTCCCTCTTCCCACTCCCAAGACAGTAAATAGTCTGATATAGATTATACCAATACTTTCATGCAATGCATTTTCATATTACTCATGGTGTGGGAAGACACATATCACACATAGAATAAAAAGCTCATGAAGGAAATAAAGAGGAAGATAACATTGATCTTCAAACAGACTCCAACAGTTCCTTCTTTAGCTGTCAATAACATTCTTTAACATGGGTCTCTTGTGGATATCTTGGAAACTTGCTTTACTGATAATAATTTAATCCTTTGCAGTTATCATTATATAATATTTCTTTTACTGTGTACAATATTCTCCTGGTACTGCTCACTTCATTTTGCATTAGTTCCATGTCTGGATTATTGCAATAGCCTTCCAAGTGGTCTCCCTGTCTCAAATCTCTCACCACTCTAGTCCATACTCCATTCAGTTGTCAAATTGTTCTTCCTAAAGTACAGGTCTGAACACATCACCCCTATCCCATTCAATAAACTTCCTGTTATCTCCAGGATTAAATATAAAAATTCTTTGTTTTTTAAAACCCTTCAAACCTGATGTCTTCCTTCCCTTGCAGTTTTTATACACCTTTCATCACTCCATGCACTCTAAGATCCAGGAACACTGGTGTCCTTGCTATTTCTCCTGTGTAAGACTCCATCTCTTTCTGAGAATTTTTTGTCTTTAGTGCCCAGAATTCTCACTTATGATGTTTAACCTCTAGGTTCTCTGGCTTCCTTCAAGTCTCACATAAAGTCCTATCTTATATAAGAAGGCTTCTCTAGCTTTCCTTAATCTTAATGCCTTCTCTCTGCTGAGAGCATTTCCAATTTATCCTGTACACATCTTATATGCATATAGTTGTTTGAATGTCATTTTCCCATTAGAATGTAAACTTTTTAAGAGGCTGGATTCATTGTCTTTCTTTATATCTCTATAGCATGTAGCACAGTTCCTGGCCCATAGGAGGTACTTAATAAATATTAGTTGACTAACTGCTACTTACTATCTGTGTAACCTTTGAAAAGTCATTTTACTCATCTCTCAACTTCAAATTCCTCATCTGTAAAATGAATAATTATATATCTGAAGCTGGAAGGACTTTGGAGACCATCTAGTCAAACTCTTCTCTCTTAACAGATGAGGAAACTAATACCAAGGAAAAATATTAAGTACCTGGCCTGAAGTTTTAGAGGTTGTAAATATGCCCCAGGTAGGATTTAAATGTAAAATCTCTGACTTAGACAACACTTGTTTCCACTGTACCTCATAGGCACTTTAAGATTGGGTGGTCCCCAAAGTCCTGTATAACTCAGTGGTGCAGTGAATAGAGTTCCTGGGGACAGAATTAGGAAGACTTCAGTTCAAATCTGGTTTAGATACTTACTAGCTATGTGACTCTGGGCAAGTCATTGAATCTGTCTTTTTCACTTTCTCCAACTCTAAAATAGGGATAATAATACTTTTCAGGGTTACAGTGACAATCAAATGACATAATATTTTTAAAGTCCTGGGCTTGGTATATAGTGGGCTCTTAATAAATGCTTTGTTCCTCCCTCTTTCCCCAGTCTGACTTCTACATCTGTGATCCTTACTTCTCCCTTTTACCCTCCCCCATGTTGGCTAATTATAACACATTTTTGATGTGGGGAAGAAGTTGGAACACTTTCCCAAAATGTGGCCAACAGAACCTTTGAAGTGGTTTGGAACAAGGGAATCTGGAGGGGTGGAGATACTGGATATTCCACAATATCTTGTTTGTTTGCACCCCTATCAGGTCTTGGTTATTATTCAATTATTCCAGTCATGTCCAACTCTTTGTGACCCTATTTGGGGTTTCTTGGAAAAGATATTAGAATGGTTTGCCATTTCCTTCTCCAGCTCATTTGCTTGAAGAGAAAACCAAGGCAAACAGGATTATGTGACTTGCTACTAATATGTATCTGAGACCAAATCTGAACTCATTAAGATGAACCTTCTAGATTCTAGGCCCATCACTCTATTCATTGCACCACCTAGCTGCCCTCTATCAGGTCTAGGGCTGTTATAAAAGTCTTAGAAATACTACAAGCACCAGATCTCCCCACTCACCAGTTCTATTCCAAACAATCTAATAAATGATTCACTTTGAGAACACGGAAAATGATGGAGAAGCAAAAAGGATTTCTTTCATGTTTTCCTAACATTTATATACTGTTCCAATTAATAAAATGTCTTGACCCAAAAGTGTGAAAGCCAATTGTTTGGAATTCAGGGCACATTTTCTATTCCAACTCATTCAAGAGACAGTGTGGAATAGTGGGAAGTTCATATGGGTAAATTAAAAACTGGACTTGAAACACATCATATTTGCTGTGTGATTTTGAGCTAATCACTTAACCATCCCATGTCTCAGTTTCTTTGTGTAATGAGAGGCTCAGGTTTCCAAAAAATTTCTAGATCTGAATCCTACAATAATTCAACTTAAAAAGTTTTGAGCTGTTTTATATGGTGGTTAGATTCCTAAAAAAATATTAAAACAAAATGGAATACCATATTTCTCTATTTTTTTATAACAGCAGACCATAAAAACAATACTGTTAAAATACTGGATTGATAAGTCTATGAGTTCCCTGAAGTATATTTTCCTTCTAATAATGCAAATCACTTCCTACTCATACCTTACTACCATGCACACTTCTTATATCTTCCCATAATATAGTTCCCAAAGTTTTCAATATGTTAGAGGAGTTGGAGATCTTTCTCTAGGCCTATTACCATTACATGGGTACCAATGTGGCATTTGGACTGTCTATCTGTCATCCTTGGTTCTCAGTACATACCAGGTCCATTTCCTTTTTTACTCAATCATCCATTTCTGAGGTGGCATCTTTATGCTACCTTACACACAAATCATTACTGGGAATATGACCCAACCTCTCTATGTGCACCATGCATCTTTCCATTATCCTTTGGGTGACTCACCATTTTGAATCATTGAAGATAATGATGTTTCATGATTTGTATCCAGGAGAATACTGGTGTTAAAAATGTGGGGGTTTGTTTCAAGAAAGAGTGTAGGATCTATGAAAGCACTCTATAGTATCAAATGAAGTTCAACCTGTTCTCTTATTACTCCTCCCTGGATCAAGTTCCTTGCTTACTTATAGTGTTTGTATAAAGCATGCATACTGATGGATAACTTGATGACGGTCCATTTACCTTCATGTCATCATATGCAGAGTAAGTGTTCTTCATTGCCTTGGGTTTTTAACCTATGAAGATTGTTAGGCTTAAATTTTTTGAGTTGTTATAGAGTTCAGCAGTGAGGCTTGAGGTACTAGCACAATGTTGCCTACACTTCCATAATGGGGCCCTCCTCACCTATGGGAAATACCTCTTATATTTAGACTTTGCATTGAACATCCTACATAACAATGGTAAATATTTTTGTTAAGGCCTGGACTTGGAGCCTTGCCCACTTATTAGGGGCAGGAATTGTCTCTGTTGTATTGATTCTCTTATTGTCATCCAACAAAATTACCCCTGTGCTTATCTCTACGAAGGAATCTTATTTGATTTTAATACAAGCATAATATTCTTTGTTAGAGAAGAGCTTTTAAATTCATATTTTACTCTATCCAATCAAATGATTTTTTATAATCTACAAGAAAGTAAACATAAAAGGAGGCCAGTATATTTTACATTAGAAAGAGTGGATAAATACACTATCACATTCAATCCTCACAACCACCCCATAAGGTAAAAACTAAGAGTGTTATCCTCATTTTATGGAAGAGTAAACTAAGGTGCAGAGAGATCTTTCTGACTTCAGAGACCTCTCTCAGAGAGGTGAAGAAACTTGCCTGTAGTCACCCAGCCAAAAAATGTCAAAGGTATTATTCTGGCCCAGTTTCTCAAGTCCAAATTCAGAATCTCTTTCACCACAACATCATGTCTAATGATGGCACAGATGATTCTGAGCAACATGATTTGGGAAAACTGTTTTCCCAGCATCTTTATCCCAGTTTCATTTGCCTCACCTTCCAGCCCACACTCTGTGATAGAACAACAAGGCTCTGTACTTACTTATGACTGGTAATGGTAAATTGCCCATTATTAATAGGGATATATATGTAGGTCCTAATGGACAACCCCTGCCTTTCCTCTTGGTTGAGAAAAGGGAGCTAGTGTTCATTAAGTGAAGGTTGAAAAAGGTGAATCATGTGAGATTTGTTGTTAGACGAAAGAATTCTATCACAAGATGTTAACCAAGTTAAATAAGAAAAGAGATTAATTTCTTCCTCAGGAAGAGGAAGAAGACAGCGTATGAGGACAGCAATGTAGACATTTTGCTGGCTACAGAGAGTGCACTAAGGGTGACCACAAATTGAAAAATGTTGACACTATAGGGCATGGTTTGCAGAGCAAGAGATGCCAGTGTTGTAATCTATGTTCAATGAACTAGATTTCTAGAGCAAGGAGGAATCCAGGTGTTTGATATTACCTGGAGGTAACTGCCAGAACCAGAGTAAATGTTTATAATAGAGGGGTTCTTCAGAGTTGGCACATGTCCATTAACAGTTTTAGGTCAACCATTTCTAGATGGTCAAATACAATGCTAAGAACTTGTCCTCAAATTCTCCCAATCCCTTCCTAAATTCAGAAATCATCCTGATATGTCATCCCTTCCAAATACTTCTCATGAGCTCCTTCAAAATGGCAGTGGTCATACAAATGATTTGGCAGGAGCTGAATTTGGTAGAATTCCACTGAGTAGATGAAACTCATTTTTTTCCTTACTTTCTAGCTCATAATACTCTCTGGGCTAGTCCAACATTAAAAACCAATGGCTGGGTTTTCTCCCACATGAGACCTTTTCTGATCTCCCCCAACTCCTATCTCCTCCACATTACTTGGAATTACCTTGTATTAGCTTCGTAGTTAGTTTTGTATCTAGAGTGCGGGAACTGTTTTGTGTTCCTCTTTATATCTTTGGCACTTAGCACAGCACTGGGGACACAGAAAGGGATTAATACATACTTACTGAGACTTCCTGGTTAAGATGGCAGCAGAGTAAAAAGCAGCTGCTTAACCTCTCCTAAAAGAAACATATAGGACTCCTCAAGAAGACATAAAAAAAAAAAATCCAGAGGAATGAAGGGACTCCACAACAGGGTGCAGCATTGAAGGTACATGGAATTGGGGCATTTCCATGCTATAAAGGGGTGAAATAGCTCTCACCAAAATGCAAGCTGAGCAACCCCCTCCCCACCCCACACCACCTACAGTGCCAAAGCCAGCGCACAAGAGCTAGAGCAAGCTTGGGGCACTCATTAAGTCCTTGGCAGCTACCTGGGGTCACCAGAGCCTGTTCCTGAGAGCAGCAAGACTTAAGACCCCAAGAGGCTAAAGAACGTGCTCGGACTTTGAACACAGACCCTGAGAGCAGGTGCAAGCACAGGATCTTGCGTCCACATATCCTGAGCCCAGGAGTGGACTCCGATCCTGAGCACAGGAGTGGACCTTGAGTGAGGACCCAGTGCAGAGGGGTGCATGACTGTGGAAATAGTGCCCTGAAACTGTTAAAGGAGCCTTGGATAGAAGAACAAGCAAGGGGACCACCAGGAGGCTTGACCCTGAGAATAACAAAATCTGAGACTTCACGAGCCTAGAGAGTGCAAATAGATCCTGGGTGTGAAGATAAACCTGAGAGGGCGCAGGGCTAACAGTGGCAAGACAGAGGCAAGAACCCCAAAAGAGAAAGATCATCAAGAAGAAATCTGTAACACTCAACAACTTTTACACAGATGAAATCCAGACAACAGAGCAAACAGCAGAGGAGAACAAACAAGTAATCACATCCAAAACTTCCCAAAATAATGAAAATTGGTCACAAGCTATTGAAGAGTTCAAATCTGGGATGATGAGAAAGATGGAAGAGATTTGGCAAGAAAATAACAGTTTAAAAGGCAGAATTTCACAATTGGAAAGTGAGGCAAGGCAATTGAAGACCAGAAATGACCAGATTGAAAAGGAAAACCAAAAGATTATAGCCAAAAACCATAAGATTATAACCAAAAACCAGTCCCTAAAGGCTAGAATTGAGCAATTAGAAGCTAATGATCTCTCAAGACAGCAAGAACAAATAAAACAAAGTCAAAAGACTGATAAAATAGAAGGAAACATGAAATATTTCAATGAGAAAGTGACAGACCAAGAAAACCAGTCTAGAAGAGACAATCTGAGAATCATTAGTCTTCCTGAAAAAGCAGAAATTAATAGAAATTTGGACTCCATACTAAAAGAAATTATTCAGCAAAATTGCCCTGAAGTTCTACAACAAGAGGGCAATATAGACATTGAAAGGATCCATAGATTACCCTCTACCCTAGAACCTGAAAAGACAACCCCCAGGAATATAATAGCCAAATTCAAGAGCTTCCAAGTAAAAGAAAAAAATCTTACAAGAAGCCAGAAAGAGACAATTCAAATAACAAGGAGCACCAATCAGGATCACACAGGATCTGGCAGCCTCCACACTAAAAGATCACAAAGCTTGGAATATGATATTCAGAAAGGCAACAGAACTGGGTCTACAACCAAGGATCATCTACCCATCAAAACTAACTATATACTTCCAGGGGAAAGTTTGGGCATTCAACAAGATAGAAGATTTCCAAGTATTTGCACAGAAAAGACCAGGACTAAATGGAAAGTTCAATATCCAACCACAAAAATCAAGAGAAACATGAAAAGGTAAATAAGAAACAGAGGGGAAAGAAAGAAAACTTGTATTTTTTAAATTTGCCTTTTTAAAGGCTTCAATAAGATCTAATTATTTGTATTCCTATGTGGAGAAATGTTATGTATAATTCTCTGTAGTGAACTTTATTCACTATTATAGTATTCACTATTATCATAATCAGAAGAATTATACATAGGGAGAGGTTGGAATACTAAATGGTCTAAGATGATATTGGTGGGTGGGAAAGAGGGGGGTGAATAGGAGAGGACACCAAGAGAATCTTGAAGGAATAAGAAAAATAGGATATTCTATTACACACAAAAAGGGCATGGGAAGGGGAAGGGATGAATACTATTATAAGAAGGAGAGGAAGAGAGCATTAAGAGGTAATATTTAAACCTTACCCTCAGTGTAATTAACCCTGAGAGGGAAGAGTAGCTATATTATCCATTGGGATAAAAAACTCTATCTAACCCTACTGAGAAAGTCAGAAGGGATAAACCAAGATGAGCAAGGGAGTGGGGAGGTCAAAAAAGGGAGGGGAGAAGAAGGGGGAGGGAATTCATTAGGCCTTAAAAATACAAAAGAGGGGAATAATAAGGGAGGGGGTAGAAAAGGAAGTTAATCAAGGGAGGGAATAAGGGTTACTGGCTTAAAGCAAACCACTCGTTTAAAAGGAAATAGTTTAAGAAGAAGGGGTAGAACCAGGAGAGGATAACAAAATGTTGGCGAATACACAACTGATAATTATAACTCTGAATGTGAATGGGATGAACTTGCCCATAAAGGGGAAGCAAATAGCAGAGTGGACCAGAAACCAAAATTCTATCATATGTTATCTACAAGAAAACTCTGTGGTAAAATAGAATGTAATGGACTTCTATACTAGCAGCAATGCAATGACCCAGGACAATTCTGAGGGATTTATGGAAAAGAACACTACGCACATTCAGAGGAAGAACTGCAGGAGTTGAAACACAGAAGAAAAGCAGCTGCTTGAACACATGGGATGAGGAAGACATGATTGGGGATTTTGATTCGAAACCACCACACCAATGCAATGATCAACAATTGGGAAATAGGTCTTGATCAATGACACATGTTAAAACCAGTGGAAATGTGCATTGGCCAGGCATGGGGGGAGGGGAAGGGGTGAAGAGGAAAGTAGGAACATGAATCATGTAACCATGTTAACTTTTCTAAAAAATTAATATTAATAAATGTTAAAAAAAAAACAACCAATGGCTGGGGGGGAAGCTGGGTAGCTCAGTGGATTGAGAACCAGGCCTAGAGACGGGAGGTCCTAGGTACAAATCTGGCCTCAGACACTTCCCAGCTGTGTGACCCTGGGCAAGTCACTTGACCCCCATTGCCTACCCTTACCACTCTTCTGCCTTGGAGCCAATACACAGTATTGCCTCCAAGATGGAAGGTAAGGGTTTAAAAAAAAATGGCTGTCCAGAACATCTTGAGTTTTTTCTAGAGAGAACTGATCCTTTTATTTAATTTTTCTTACTCATTAATTTTCTTACTCAAAGATCAATTTCCCCCACATTTCATGATCTGCCCAGTTTTCTCTTTCTATCATAACGTATAAGGCATGGGGAATATGGGAATCCATGATAATACTATCCAGTTCCTTTAAGAGATTCCTAAGGTCCTCCATTGGTAAGAGGGTAATTTTCTGAGATAATTCTCAAAAAGGATAGGCACTGTTGAAATGGATTTTGAGCTTTTCTCTTTCAGTACAACCCACAAGCCCTCTCAAGGGAGTGAGATCACACTGGCTCTTATGCTGAATTTCTTCCTCAGGCAATCTTCCCATTCTTGAGTCTCTAGAAAGTCTCCAAAGTAAAACTCACTATCTACTCTACAGGTGAAGGACTCAGGGTACCTTTAATACTCCCTGCCAAGACTGTCCTTCTTCCCCTAAATTTCTACACAGAAGACTTGGACTGGCAGGGTGTTCAGATTTTCAGCTCCAACTGATTGCCTGCAATTCTCTTATCAATGATGTGAACAGAATTAGTCTCAATCAGAGCTGAGACTTCAGAGATGTTTGCAGGGTAATGTTAAGGCTAAGCTATGCTGTCATTGTCATATGTCTTCCCTGTGGTTGTCCTTTTGATCCTGTCTCTACTAATGAAATCTCTATATTCATCAACAAATTTCACTAAATTCTGACATCCTGGGGCCCTGTGAAAGGCAGAGTCCTTCTACAATCATGAGCAGAAGCTAGATGAGGAGTCAATCATCATGGGCAATTGACATTGTACATGGAAGGCATTTTTCTATTGTAAATCTGTACCGGGTGGATCTCCCTGGGGAAGGGATCAAAGATCTGGAAAGAATCTACAGCTAAAATAAAACCTCAGCAGCCATTAGTCTAATTCCTTCTTCTTGAATTTGAGAAGCTGAAATCTATGAAGGCTAAGCAACTATCCAAGGTCACAAAGGGAGTATCAGAAGTGAGATTTAAACCCAGATCCTCTGACTCCATGGTCAGTGTTTGCTTTATTGTACCACATTGATTCCCAAGAACATGGGCAAAGATTCATGTCAAAGAACACAGATTTAGAGCTAGAAAGGACCTTAGGAGGTCATCTAGCCCAACCCCTTTTTTTTACAAATAAGGAAACTGAGGCCAAGAATATTAAGTGACTTGTCCAAAGTCATATAGGGAATGTCAGAGGTAAAATTTAAACCCAGATCCCCTGACTCAATGGTCAGTGTTTGCTCTGTCATACCATACTGATTGAGCAGCTAAGTGGCACAGTGGATAGAGTGCTGGGTCTGGAGCCAGAAAGATTCATTTTTAATGCATTTAATGCATTCAAATCTAGCTTCCAATACTTACTAGCTGTGTGTCCTTGGGCAAGTTGTTTAATCCTGTTTCTGTCAGTTCCAAAACTGTCCAATGAGATGGAGAAAGAAATGGCAAACTATGCCAGTATCTTTGCCAAGAAAACCCCAAATGGGATCACAAAGAGGTGGACATGATGGAAATGACTGAACAACAAACCCTGTTCTCAAGAACATGGGCAAAGGCTCATGTCTAAGATCACGGATTTGGAGCTAGAAAGGAACTTAGAGGTCACTTAGTTCAACCCCTTTATTTTATAAATGAGGAAACTAAAGCCCCGAAATTAATTGACTTGCCAAGGTAACACAGGTAATAAGTTTCAGTCAGTATTTGAATTTTTGAATTTGAAGTTTCAGAGTCAGGTCCTCTGACTCCATATCCATACAACCATACCACGCTAACTTCTCCATCAACCAGAAAATCTAGGGAAATGGGTGGAACAGTTTAGCTGGACCCTAGAAAGGTATGGAATGTTCTTTGGCCTTGAACTTAATTTGTCCCCTCAGTCATTCCGATAAGCTAAGGGTCAAAAGAGTGCTGGAAACAAATTTGCCACCTTTTCCACTTTTCTAATCCCTAGTCTGGAAATGATCTCTCCCTCCTCTGAAATTCCACAGCACTTAACTTCAAAGTAAAACAGAATATGTTTCTGTACAGGACCAGGCAGCAACAATATAGAGGCATGATTTGGAGTCAGAGTTCCAGCTCTGACATATCAAATCCTCTCAGCCTCAGTTTTTTCATCTGTAAAATGAGATGGAGAAATTGAACTGGATAATTTCCAAATTCCCTTCCATGTCTAATTCCTATAATCTTATTCTGTCTATTAGAGCATAACCTCCTTGTGTGTTATTATCTTTATATCACTCTAGGTACCTCACAATATTTTTATCACGTAGAAGACAATTAAGAAATGTCTATAAACTGAACTGGAAGAAAGTCATACAATAATGCAAATAGTTAAACAGAGTTTAACTGAACTCTAAGTATTTCAAATAGCCTATGTTGGTTTTGGAGAAGAGTTGAGCAAACACATCTCTCTCCCTCTTCACAGAAATAGGAGGCCAGAGGTGTGGAATATAGCGCATATACATGGTGAATGGATTGATAGATAACCTCTTTTCTCTTGCATTTACAAACTTTGCTACAAACATAGTTCTCTGGATAGAAAAGAGTGGAGGGATATATTTGGAAATTAAGATGATATAAAAACAAAAGATCAATTAAATTTTTTCTGAAAAATTTTACTTAATTGATTTAAAATATTTTTCCATCGTTACATGATTCATGTTCTTTCCCTCCACTCCCCCCTCCAACTACCCCACCTCGTAGCCAAGGAATAATTTCACTGGGTTTTACATATGTCATTGATCAAAACTATTTCCATATTATTAATATTTGCATTAGGGTGATTGTTTAGAGTCTACATCCCCAATTATGTCCCCATCAACCCATGTGATCAAACAGTTGTTTTTCTTCTGTGTTTCTACTTCCACAGTTCTTTCTCTGGATGTGAATAGCATTCTTTCTTCATTTGATTGTGCCACAGCATATCTGTCTCTGTGTATAATTTCCTGGTTCTGCTCCTTTCACTTTGCATCAATTCCTAGAGGTTGTTCCAGTTAACATGGAATTCCTCCAGTTCATTATTCCTTATAGCACAATAGTATTCCCTCACCAACAGATACCACAGTTTGTTCAGCCATTCCCCAATCAAAGGGCATCCCCTTATTTTCCAATTTTTTGCCACTATAAAGAGCACAGCTATACATATTTTTGTACAAGTCTTTTTCCTTATTATCTCTTTGGGGTATAACCCCAGAAATGGCATGGCTGGATCAAAGGACAGACAGTCTTTTAAAGCCCTTTGAGCATAGTTCCACAAATGAATTTTTTTTAAGGAAACAAAATGGTTAGGAAGAGACTAGGGTTAAAAGACTTCCTATACAAATTATTAGGTGCTGCCATTAGCTCAGGAATGGCTTAGCTTTTGGAATTGAGGTTCAAGAAAGGCAATGTCCACATAGATGTCAGAGTGAATAGAGAACTAGTCTTGGAGTCAGGATGATTTAAGATCACACCCTGCCTCAAACATTTACCAGCTGTGTGATCCTGGGCAAGTCACTTAGTCCCTGTTTGCCTCAGTTTCCTTATGTGTAAAATGGGGATAATAATAGCATCTACCTTCCAGGATTGTTGTAAGGATCAAATGGAGATAATAGTTGTAAATAATTTATCACAATGCCTGGCACATGCTAAGTGCTACATAAATGTTAGCTATTATTACTTGTTAAATAGCTATTTCTACCTCACTGGGTACCTTGTGCCATGGTGGGTGCAATCGTCAGGAAAAGAACAAATGAAAAATGGCAAAGAATTCAGTAGTGCACATTAAAAACAGTGTGTCCCAGAGGTGCCATTTCATAATAGAAAGTCCCGACTGGTGTACAGCAAAAAATAAAATAAGCTAAAAGCACCCACTTAAATAAAAGCTATGGGAAATTAAAGGGGGAAAAACTGTGTGTATGGTCTAAATTTATTTCATTTTGAAAGCTAAATTTCCTAGAAACTCATTGAATTTTCTGGTAATTCTTTGCTTTTTCTCAAGCCAACAAAACTATTAATTATTGCATAAAATAAACATGGAATCTTAAGGCAGACATGAATTCCATTCGGCAGTAGGGGTGTGAAATGTGACAGCAAATAGCATTTAATTAGAATGTTGTCTCTTCACCTCATCACACTGTCCATTGGCCTCAGGAGGCATCAGATCCAAAGTGTTTGAGATGTTAGAACCATTGATCATACCCTGTGGCTGTCACCTCTGAGAAACAAAGTACTACACAAGCCTATCAATATCTAGATTGAGTGACTGCTAAGCTTGGGGTAAATGGAAGAAGGAAAGAAACAGGAAAAAAAGAGAGGCAAGGGAGAAACTTCCAGTCTATACAACCACCATAATCTCCTCCAGGGGTTTTCGCTTTAAGTCAGGAACCGTGGCATCCTTACTGGGATACCCAACGGGGAGGAGCATCAGCAACTTTTCATTGACAGGGCGGTCCAGCAGTGTCCTTAGACGAGGTCCACAGTTCAGAGGGGTGGTGGTGACAGTCACAAGACCTGCATTCTAAAAGGAGAGAAGTCATATGCTTAAGTCACCATGGAAAGCCTCTTTTCTGGGGTCCTTTCAAGTCTTAACTTGCCTTCTAGGATCTTCAAGTCCTTGACCTCTATATTGCTCAGAAGTTATAGGGCAAAAAAGACTGAAGGCTGGCTGCGGTGCCATAAATAATTAGTCTCTTCCGTATCCCAAGACCCCTCATCCATACACTTCCTACACATGATAGGCTCATAGATGTATAATTCTAGAACTGGAAGGGATCTTGGAAGCCATTGAGTCTAATCCCTCATTTTACAGATGAAGAAAGTAAGGTACAAAGAGGTTAAGCAGCTTAGTCCTAAGACCACACAGCTAATATCTATCTGAAGAGATATTTGAACCCAGCTCTTCCTATCTCATATTTTTTTAGGAATGGAAAACTAATCTTCTTTGATATTTTGGCCTAAGAGAAATAAAGGCATAATTTTCCAGGGACAGCTATTTAGGAAGTCCAGTTCAGATGAAAGAAATGATGAAAAGCAATGCCATATTGCTAAAATCATATGTTCATCTGAAATTATGTGGTCAAAACTACATGTC
Source organism: Gracilinanus agilis (assembly GCF_016433145.1). Classification (NCBI taxonomy): domain Eukaryota; kingdom Metazoa; phylum Chordata; class Mammalia; order Didelphimorphia; family Didelphidae; genus Gracilinanus; species Gracilinanus agilis. Next base: position 412,029,776 of record NC_058133.1, on the reverse strand, counting down.
AACAAGGTTGAACAGACCCTTGTGGCCCCCTGAAAATGCTTAAGTCCAATGGCAGATGGAGTACCGGAGATGCTCTTACATCACAGATCCCGGACAGCTCTGAAGATTACAGGCAATCAATATTCAGTTTGTCCAGGTGGGGGCTGTCTGGAATCATTTTTTCCTCCTCTCACAAACCTCAGTTGTCATGTGTAGAAAAGGGTGAGAGTAGGACCATTCATAACAGAACTTACTGAAAGCTAGAGGGCAGCAAACTCAACAGCAAAATGAAATGGGGAGAGGAAGAAAGGATTGAAAAGATCTGTGACTGCTGGATTCTAATGCGACTCTAGCTCCACAGAAGATATATTTAGCATTGAGCCATTATGGCCTTCGCTGTTTTGGCAAGAACTGATGTTTGGACGACTATCTTTGGTGTGAAGAAACAGATTAATTCTAATATTGTTCTATTAAAGTCAGGTGTGGAGTGCAAAGCTATGTTAGAACATGTGGAAATGACTGATTCAGAACTTTTTTGAAAATAATAAAAGAGCCAAGCTTTCCTCATATTATCATGGCATAGTAGAAGGGGTTCTAAAATTAAGTTCAAATCTCAGTTCTGAGATTCATTACTTGGGTGAAATGTAATAAGACACTTAAATCTCTGGGCCTCATTTTCCTCATCTCTAAAATGAAGGGGATGAATTAGATAAATTCCAAATTCCTCCCATGTTGACAGGTTATAAAGTAAACATTTTATCTATCATATTTTTATTTTTATATAATCTACATGAACCAATATACATACTCCCTACCCTCCCGGAGAGCCCTATTAAGCTTATAACAAAGAATAAAATGGAGGGTTTGAAAAATAGATCAATGAAACTAACCATTATGTCAACAAAGTTTTGCATTAATGCAATGTTAATGCAGTGTTCCACACCTATCATCTTCCTCCTCAAAGAATGGAGGAAAATCCATTCTTATATTTCTTCTTTAAGACCAGCCAGTCTGAAAACTTTGATTATGATATTATTATAGGAAATACTGGGGCAGGATGAAGAGGAAAAAGGTAGATGGGTTCCTTGGGTTGGCTGTCATGACAAAGTACCAGAGTGAGAAAGTTCTTGTTAGATTCCTAATCCCTTTTTTTCCTAGAATCACTTAAGTTCTACTATATATTGATTGGTTAAAAAGAAAACCTCACCATCCTACTGACCTTCTAATTCCAATGTAATTCAAACTAATCTTTTTCACTTATGATCTCTATGATCCCTTTATTGTGATCTCTTACAGAGATCTATCCAGTTATCTAGTCTGATCCAATGGCAATAATGGATCCATGTATGAGGGAAAGAACTTAAATGAAAACTCCATAGTTCTTCAGGTGTATCTACCAGAAAGGCTGAACCCATCACCAATTTACCCTGAATACGCTTTATATGTACACAATCATTTGATTGTCATTTTGCCATTAGAATGTCCTCTTTGAGGACAGGGACTATGTTCTTATCTTTCTTTTAATCCCTAGCACAGGAGAGTGTCTCACATATAGAAAGTACATAATAAATGTTTGTTCACTGACTTACACAAAAACACTACAATTTCTCTAATCTTGTCATTAATCAAGAAATTACTAGAAATAATATCCAACTCTATTTTTGGGTCATGCCAATCACCAAAGCATTTTTACTGAATATATTTTCTACTTGAACTACCTTGCTTAGAAAAGCAGACAGGATTTTGTTTTTTTTAATGAACAAAAATATTGCAAATGTCCATAGGGTTTGAAGTTCAATAGGAATTTTAAAGTAAAACTTTAATTGTATCCCCAGAAGGTATCTGCTCCCCCCCTTTTTTCTTTTTGGCCTCCTAGGTTAGTAACATACCTGTAAGGCAGCAAGGAGGAAACCACAAGCAATGGAAACACTGATCTCATTGTAGTAATGAGTCTTTCTTCTGCCACTAGAAGTTATGCCATAGACTTTTTTGAAAATGAGAATCAGAAAAGGAGCCATGTCCAGGTATTCTTTGATCCAGTTAGTTCTGAAAGGGAAAAAAGTGGTTCTTTTGTATTCTTTTATTATCCTCAAAGGAGCATTTAATTAAAATTTTAGAAAACATTTTATTTTTGTTTTGCCTGTTTAGCTACAAAATGATAAGAGAAACAAAAATCCTAAATTATTATTTTTCCATTTATCAGATATCTCCTTCTTTGGTTACTGCCACTACTCTTCTTTATATCTCTGGCCTTTGCCCAACTTTGATAATAGAGAAAATTGTTCAATGGAAAATTGTTTAGTGTCATCTAAGTGAATTTGAGAATTTTCTATTAATGAATATTATGTAGTCTATGCCTGTCAAAATCTTGTCCATTCTTCATGATCTAACCCTCCTCCACAGAGCCCTACCTGATGACTTCAGTCAGAGATATTCTTTTTTAAACCCCTTCTGCACTGACTAATTTTTATATTACAAGTATATTTAGTGAGTATTTAGAAGTTTCATGAACTAACCTAAAGTTAAGTAATCTTGAATAAACATTTAATTAGCATCTAATATGTTCAAGGAATTATGTTAAGTGCTTTACAAATGTTATCTCATTGGATCCTCAAAACAACCCTGAGAAGTAGATGCTGTTATTATATCTATTTTATAGTTAAGGAAACTGAGGCAAACAGGAGTTAAGTGACTTGCCCAGGATAACACAGTAAGTATCTGAAGCTGAAATTCAAGCCTTCCTGACTCCAGACCCATTGCACCACTTATCATCCTAGGTACAATTATGTGTTGCTTGAATGGTTATTTCCTGCACCCATAGACTGAGAAGACAGAGGATCATGTTCCAGAAATGAAGAGGAATCTCGGAGAATGCTCAGATGCAGGAGATAACAGGATCAAGGAACCAGAATGGCTGGAAAGTAGAATGTGGGAAAGGAAGTAATGGGAAGGAAAGTAGATTAGAAAAGAGGTTGGATGTGAGATCTTTACCTTTGGGAAGTTTTGGGGTCTCAACAAACTATTTAAAAAACCATACTGTTGCGTTCAACTCAGTAACTCAAAAAGTATATAACATGAAACAAAATATGAAGTTTTCTCTTCTGTGTCAACATTAAACCTGACCAAAGATATCAAGTATCTCCATTGGGTGTGGAGAAAATCTTACACTTAATTTTTAGAATGTTTCTCACAAATAGACCAATGAAGATATGAACAATAATAGCAATATCACTGGCCTTTTCAGAACCTCATAACACAAAACAGTCTTATGAATCATGTTTTTAGAGAGTGGCTTTATGTCTTTAGATAATAAAGCAGAAGACTCAACTGAGTCAACATGAGCACAGCCTCTGACTTCTTCCCTCCTCTGTAAGCTGAGAAAGTGAGAAGTTTCCAGTACTTCAAATACTTGTTTCTTATCCTATTTTTGCTTTCCACTTGGAAACAGGTAATTCATCTAAGTCTGTGGTGTGAGTTTATATGAGTTTATTAGTAATAGAACCATACTTTGTAAACACATAGTAATCATAGTAACTTCCAGTATGAGGTCAATATTAAAGGACCTTTGCACAAGAGATCAAAGCAAATAATTCTCCTGCCAGGTACTGATTAGTGCTTCACATACATTTGCTCCTGATCCAAAGAAAAGAGAAGTTTAGTTGCCCTGTGTCATATCATCAGTTCAAAGATAGAAACAGGGAAAATTCTCTAATTTCCTTCCTGATCCACAAGAAATAGCACACACTAAATACTGCTAATGAAAAGGAAAAGTGAATAAGAATGGACAAACCAAAGAATCCTGAAGGGGATTTAGAGGGAATAACTAAAAAATTTAATTACTTTATGTACTGAAATTAATTTAATAATAAAGTTACTAAGCAAGTTTAATCATTTATATTGATTCTTTATGTTGTTTTCCCTAAACTTAAAATTTGGGTTTTTTTTTAAATCAGCTTTATTTTTTAACATGTCTCTCCTCTTTCTCCAATTCAGTGAAATATTCTTGGGAAGGAAGGAAGGAAGGAAGGAAAGAAGGAAGGAAGGAAGGAAGGAAGGAAGGAAGGAAGGAAGTGATATAAGGAGGAGAGGGAAGGAGAAAGGAATGAAGGAAGAAGGGAGAATGGGAGAAGGAAAGGGAAAGGGAAGAGAAGGGAAGGGAAGGAAGGGAAGGTAGTTGCGAATTCTCATTTTACTTTCAGTAATGTCAGTGTTAAGCTTGGTCCATGTTAAATTATTAGTAATACATTTGAGAGCGAGACAGAGAGACAGACAGAGATAGAGAAACACAGAGACAGATTTTAGTAATACATTTGAGAGAGAGAGTGACAGACAGACATAGAAAAATAGGGTGTTACTTGACCCAATATTCACAATTCTCTCCAAAATCAAACTCAAATTATTTTTTATAAAATGAAGCTAAACTTACCCAGCATCCTCAGGAATCCATCCTATGATTATGATCATGCTAAGTTTTAAAAGCCTAATATTGATTCTATTGAATTTCTTACTTTAGTTTCTTCAGGTCATTAACCCATTTGTCTCCCATTCTTTTCTTGTAATTTACTTCCTCTTCCTCCTCAATGATCATTCGGATCCTATGTTTCACTTCTTCATCTTGCACAATCACGAAGGACCAGGGCTCTGTGTGTGCCCCACTTGGGGCTGTTCCTTTGAACAAGTAAATTAAAATAAATAAATAAAAACCCAGAAAAGGAATGTTAAGGGGGATTAGAGAGGAAAGAAGGAAATAAAACTTCTAAGCATCCAAGCCAAGTACTATAATCCAAAATATTAAGTGGCAGGACAAATTAATGCCTCTCCCTGCTCCTTTAAGTTCATTTTATTCAGCAACATTTTCTTTAATTTAGCTTCATATTTAAAATTTTATTGATTTTGTTATCTGATGCTCTACTTTTTTTACTGGTGATTTTGCATCATATTAATTTTGGTTATCTTCCTTCCCTCACTATTACATTCCTATGAACTTTTCCTTTTAACAAAGAGAAAAACAAGCAAAAAAATCCCAACCATTTGATAACATACATTGTCTTTTCATACTCTGAGTGCTTCATCTCTCAAATGAATGTAGGGAATTATAAATCCTTATCTCTTCTCTGGGGCTGATTGGTCATTTTTATTATGGACGTTTAGCTTTTTTTTGGAGTTCTTTTTTATTACATTATTGAAGACATTGGGTATATATTTTTCCTGGTTCTGCTTACTTCACTCTCTATCACTTCACTAAAGTCTTCCCAAATTTTGTGAATTGTTCAAATCAGCCCAATTATAAGTGCTTCTAAATTAATTAAGGGGGACCAAAGCCATTCCTTCTGAAGACTGCAATGATTAACCCCCATCCTTCTAAATATTTGAGGCAAAGTTGCCTGAGTTGCTGATATAATCACAGCTCCAAAAGTCCTTTGAAAGCAAGCAAAGTTATAAAGTTCATCAGAGATTTATAAATTCATTCAAGGGAGAATAAAAAAATATATGTCTAAAGTCACTGAAACACATGAAAATCCAGTCAAATAGCTCAATAAATCTTTATAGATTTTCTTCTATGTGCAAAATACTGGGGCGTATGCCGTATGGTACATGATCCCTGCCCTCAAGGAAACTCTAATCTAGTTAGGGAGATGATATCAACAGAGGAAAGCTTAAATAACTGTTACAGCTTCATAGTCGTGCCTGAGATGCAATAGGTTAGCTGTCTGCAACCCCTTACTTGTCTAGATTACTGGATCTTGACCTGAGCCTGCTCTGGAGTTCCAGTCTCTTCAAAAACTTTCGGTCAAACCAGAAGACAGCAGGAGTTCCCCAATCTCCTCCCATTCCAAGACTTAATAAGTATTTGCTGAATGAATGAATGCCACACTGAGATGGGAGGCAGAACATTTTATTCTTCGTAACAGTGCTTTGGGCCAGAGTTTATTCTGGAAATGAATATTAGAAGCTGGTCAAACATCAAGTTTCAGGCCTGGCTTCGAATTTCCTGTTTCCAAAGCTCTTCCCTCCACTTACCTTTGTATTTCCAAATATTAGAAGAAAAATATTTCCTTTATTTCAATAAAATTCAATGTCTCTCAGATTTTAAAGAAAACTGCATCAGTAGCAAAGAGAAACTCAACATCGCTTAATTTCAAAGAAACAGATTTCATAAAAAAAAAAAAAAGTACAAGCAGTCAGAAAATAGTTTCACCTCCTGGATATGCTACTTCCTATGTAGCCTTAGACAAATCTCAGGACCTTGGTTTTCTTAGCTGTAAAATGGATATATCAATACTGATACTATCTACCTCAGAAGAATACCATGAGGAACAATAAAATAATGTTAGAAAAAGTATTTTGAAAGTATAATACCTCTGTGAATGTATCTTATAACTTTTAGATTAAAAGTCTAACAAGAACAAGGATTGTATTATTTCTTTTTTTTATATTTTCCCTGGAGTTTCACATAATGCCTTGCACGGGCAAGTACTTAATACTCCTTTTCAAATTTAATTTAATTCAGTTCAAGCTTTTGGCTATCAGGCCCTTCAGCCTTTGGTACAGTAGAGTGACCCATTTGTGTGCTTTCAGTAAATTCTGAAAATTACACCAGATGTGTGGCTGCCGGGCAAATGCTTTGAGCAGCTACTTCTATATATTGAAGGACTTGGTTTCCACATAAAAATAAATACCTATGTAAAGTATCCATCCATTTTAAACTGAAGCTAAACTTGTTCTTGCTTATTTCTTTTTTAAAGAGACAATGAATACAAACATGCACTAGATTAATCTCTAAATAAATTAGAATGTGGTTTATGTAGGAACAAAACACCATTAGGTAAAAAATAATCAAAGGATTTTATTATTAATCCTCCTCTTTCTTCTTCAGACAGACTCTTTTACACTGAAAATTAGTTTGCTTGGGATTTTTAAATTCCTTGTTCAAAGCCCATGTTTATTCACATGGGCATGCTAGCTAATCAGAATTTGTAATAAAGAATCATGGCATGGAGGTAGATATTCTCCTAGAGGAGAATAGGGGGAAAGATGACGTCCTATGTGTCTGGTTCTTTAAGTTCTTTTTTTTTTTTTTTTTTGGTGTTGGTTTTTTTTCTTTACAAATAAGTACTTGTTTGCTTGAACACTTCAAATTTATCAGAAGTCTAGGAGCTGTTGTTATATCTGCATCTAAGCCATGTGACAGATGTGTGTTACTTCTTTAGAGAGAGTCAAATTGTTGAAAATGGGAAGAACAGAATTCTAGAAATGGCCTATCAATGGCAGCCAAAGGCATCACACTATGCTTCACAAGCTGTTTGAAAGTCACAAATTCTCCAATAAGTCGCATCACTCATGCAGCTGGCAGCCTCAAGAGACCCGGCTGCACAGTCTCATACCTGCTGTTTTGATGACATTGTCAATAACCTGCCTTGGGACTGGCTCATTACTTATGAACCTGACAGACCGCCTCTGATTGAGAAGCTCATAAAATTCCTGAGACCTCTTAATCATTTCATTCTCTGGATAGCGTGCACTGGAGAATGGAATATGTTCAATGCTTTCTTCAGATTCGTCCAACTCATCCTCATCTGCAAATAAAGACAATGACAACAATAATGAGAATTACATTTATGTAACGTTTTACAGCCTACAGAACTAGTTCACCTGTATAATAATATCATTTTATCCTCACAATGGAAAAAGAGGCAAGCATTAGTATTCCCGTTTCATAGATGAGAAAACTGAAGCTGATAAAAGTTAAATGACTCACCCTAGGTCACTTAGTGCTATAATCTGAACCTGGCATTCCATCTCCTGACTCTGGGTTTTTTGTTTTGGTTTAGTTTGGTTTTGCAAGAACTGTCATGGATGCCTAGAGTGTACTCTCAGTTCTATTTCTTAGAAGCTTCCTTGATGGTTCACCTCAAGCATCATCTTCTACAGGAAGATATACAATGTAAAGGATTTTTGACCTGATATCAAAGGACCTGCTATCATGACCACCTGAGTCTTCCCTCATCCAGGCTAAAATTTGGATTCTTTCCAACAAATATGATATGGATTCAATTCTTTTTATCATCCAGGTCGCCCTCCTCTGCTCTCTCTCTGTCTCTGTCTCTGTCTCTCTGTCTCTGTCTCTGTCTCTGTCTCTGTCTCTCTCTCTCTCTCTCTCTCTCTCTCTCTCTCTCTCTCTCTCTCTCTCTCTGTGTGTGTGTGTGTGTGTGTGTGTCTCAAATTCTCTGTTACATCTTTCTATCTCTCTGTGTGAATATGTCTATCTGTCTCTTTCTGTCTTATTATTATTATTCATTTAAAAGTATTCTTTATTACTTTGGTCCTCCCACTACTATTCTCCCCCACTGAACAATTTAAAAACATTTTATTGAAAGATATTTTATTTTCCCAACTTCATGTAATAACAATCTTTAACATACATTTTCTAAAGTTATAAGATCCAAATTTTCTCCCTTCCTTCCCTCCTCCCTCCTGAAGTTGGAAAGCAATTTGATTTATATTATAAATGAATAATCATCTTCCTATTGTTCATTGTTGTAAAAGAATACTAATGTAAAACCAAACCCCCCCAAAAAAAACCATAAATAGTTTAATGTGAAAGATAGTCTGTTTTGATCTACATCTGAGAGTTCTTTCTCTAGAGGTGGATAGCATTCTTTGTCATAAGTCCTTCAGATTTGTCCTAGATCATTGTATTGCTGAGAGTAGCTAACTTTCACATTTGATCATTGTACAACATTGCTGCCCAGTGAACAATTCTTAAAAAGAAAATTAAATCTCAAATCAATTAAATCTCAAAATATATGTTTACATAGTCCAACGGAAAAAATCTCCATGTTGGCCATACCCAAAAATTTGTATTTCTCTCTTTTTATTAAGTTTATCAACTTTCTCAAGAGATGATGATATATTTAATTTTTATTCCATGATAATGACCAAAATTATATTAGTCAGAGTTCTAAAGTCTTTCAAAGTTGTTTTTCTCTATTATATTATCATTATATCAACATTTATCCTGGTTCTGCTAACTTCACTCTGCATCAGTTCATAAAGTCTTTTCAGTTTTGTCTAGAATTTTCCATTTCATCATTTCTTCAGGCACAATAATATTTTATTACATTCTATTTCTACATTTTTGTTTAGCTATTTCCCACTCTAGTTGCCTTCTGGTTTTTCAGTGTCCTTCTCTAGTGTCCATCTTAAAATGTTTGTCTGCTGTTGATTAAAGTCCTTCATAATATGGCTTCTTCCTATCTTTCCAAGTAGGTCTTATACCTTATACCACACACTAACAAACTGGCCTCTGCGCTGATCCTCACATAAGATACTCTGTCAGCTCCAAATATTTTCTCTATTTTCCATTCCTGGAATGACATGCCTCCTCATCTCTGTCTCTTGACTGCCTTCAATTCCCAGCTAAAATCCCACTTTCTATAGAAAGGTTTTTTTTTTCCCAATTTCTCTTTAATTCTCATGCCTTGTCTCTGTTGTCTATCCTCTCTAGAGTTTGTTTGCACATTGTCTCTTCCATTAAACTGTGGGCTCCTTGAGGGTAGGCAATGTCTTTCACCTTCTTTATAGCTCTAGTATTTAGCATAGTTCCTGGCATATAGCAAGTGTTTAATGAATGTTCATTTACTGGGCTATTGGCTTAAACTGTGGAGTACACAGCTGAACACAGCACCCTAGTTGTGGTCTGACTATAGTACAGAGAAACTAGTGCCCTGTTACACCCAGAAGCTATGAGTCTCTATGTAGCCTTAGATTACATTAATTTAGGCCACCACATTACATTGCTGATTCATACTGATCTCAAAGTCCACTCAAATGGCCAAAGCTTATTAACATTGCTGTCTTGAACATTCCTCCTCTAAGTTATATCTGAGAAGCTGATATTTGGACCCCAAGTGTAACATTCCATTTTTCTGTTTTGAAATTCATCTTATTGGATTTAGCTCGATGTTCTAGCCTGCCAAGGTTTGTTTTTAGCTCCTAACTCTGTCCAATTTAGATCCAGTGTGTTAACTATCCCTCCCAGCTTTGTGTCATCTGCAAATTTGATAAACATGCCATCTGTGCCTTATGCCAGTCCTTTGCCACCAAGCCTTTCTCATATGCCAAAGAAGCAGGTGATTTTAACTATAGAAAAATGTAAGCGAATCTATAAAATCTTGACCATGGAGATCAAAGTAGAAATTAAAATCTATAGTACTACTTCTGAAAGAGTTCATAAAACCCTTGGTTTTAGTGAAACAAACAAAAAAAAAGCAAAAAATAAAACAAAATCAGCCCTATTGTGACTCCAGTGACAAAATAGAAGGCAAATCTGTCAAATACTGGCAGGTTGGCAATTGTAAGTACATTTAAATTATAATTGGACTTCTAATAAACAAAGTCCAAATGGAATGGGACTTTAATCCCTTAGACACAGGTGTCCACCTTGTTTTCCTAGCTGCTCTGAGAGGTACCATTACAAAATCAACTAAAAAACAGACTTTTTTCTACTCCTAATAAGTAATCCATATAGTGATAAGCATAATAACTCAAAAGATTTGAGGATAAAATGAGATTGAATTAGTTAGACTAATGATTTCAGGAGACAGAATTACTATGGGGAAAAAGAAGGAATTTTTCATGTATTACAATTAACCAATCATCAGGAAAAAAATAAGGGACAATCTTAAAATATCCCTTATTTTAGAGGGACATTGTACTACAGATTCAAATGTTCTGTTTTAAAGCTTTCTCTATGAGATAAACAACACCTTTAACTTTCCTTTATGAAGCATCTTCTCTCTAAAGAAGACTAAAATATTAGCAGAGCAGCAGACTCTGCTAACTAATAAAAAAGAAAGCACTTATTTTACATCTGGATGCCAATGGCAGCCTTGGCACAAACCCTTTGTATTTTTCAATTTAAAGACAGAATTACTAAGTTGCAAAGGGCACAGAGGTGTAAAAGGGGAGTGGAAATGAGAACCTATCCCCTTTTCAGCTACTAATTTTGAGCTCACCACAGGTCAATAATGGGCAATGGAAAGGGGAAAAGCCTGAACCTTGTCAGCTATGTAAACAGAGATTTTGAGTGTCCAGGGAAAGTAATAACAGAGGACTTATTTTTTTTTTCAAGGTTAAAGGGATATCTGAAAATCAAATGTATGGGATGAGTGAAAAATTAACCAACATACCAAATGCTTCCTTCCTTCCTTTCTCTCTCTCTCTCTCTCTTCCTTCCTTCCTTCCTCCCTCCCTCCCTCCCTCCCTCCCTCTCTCTCTCTCTCTCTCTCTCTCTTTCTTTCTTTCTTTCTTTCTTTCTTTCTTTCTTTCTTTCTTTCTTTCTTTCTTTCTTTCTTTCTTTCTTTCTTTCTTTCTTTCTTTCTTTCTTTCTCTTTTATAGCCTCACCCTATATAATAGAATCAATTCCAAGACAGAAGAGTGGTAAGGGTTAGGCAATGAGGTTTAAGTGATTTGCCCAAGATGGCACAGTAAGGAATTATCTGCAGTCATATTTGAATCCAGGACTTCCAATCTCTAGGTCTGACTCTCAATTTACTGAGCCATCTAGTTGATTCCTGAATGCTTTCTTAAGTGAGTTTTGACATGTATATGTTAGAAAATGACACTGTACATTTTTACAATGTAGGAAAGTCCCTAAAATAGATTCTATACATGTAACTTCTGTGTGTGTATTATTTATGAAAACCTAAGTACCCAGCCTTGGATTCTGGATTTGTAGCTCAAAAAAACCTTAGAGGCCATTGTCTCAAGGCAGTCTGGGATTCCAGCAGCACAGAGGACAAGACAGGGTCAGCAGAGAGAAAATAAAGCAAACCAATGTGAAAGAGGGAAAATATACAAAATAAGTAGGGCCAGTCAGGTCAGATGGACACATATCAGGTCCACTGGGTTCTCTGGTGGGATTGATACACAAACTGGTCAAATCGGTGGGTTTTTAAAGGATTCTTATGTGAATCAAGTAGAACCACGCATTTCAGAGAGGAAACAGAGAGCCTGGACCTAGTGGGCAGATCAAGGTTTATGCCCTGTTGCTTTTTCATGAGAGGTGGTGGAGAAAAGAAGATGACTAGGAAATTAATACAGTTTTTTTTAAAAAATATGCTTTGTCTCACTAAATATTTCTCAATTGCATGTACAAAAGAATTTTTAACATTAACTTTTTTTGAGATCCAAATTCTCTCCTTCCCTCCTGCCCTCCCCCTTAAGAAGGAAGTTGATATATAGATTATTATGCAAAACACATTTCTATATTAGCCATGTTGTGAAAGAAAATACACACACACACACACAAAGAAAAAAAAAGTATGATTCAACTATATTCAGAATCCAGCAGTTCTTTTTTCTAGAGGTGGACAGCATTTTTCCTCAAAAGCCCTTCAAAAATGTCTTGTTCATTTTATTAGTCAAAATAATTAAATCATTCACAGTTGATCATCATACAATATTACTGGTACCATGGACAATGACTTCCTGGTTCTACTCCACTTTCTATCCATCCATATGTCTTCCCAGTTGTTGCATTGTTTTTTGCTTTTCTTATTGCATGATTGTATTCCATCATTATCATATACCACAACTTGTTCAGCCATTCCCCAATTGATCAGCATCCTTCAGTTTCCAATCCTTTGCTACCACAAGAAGAGCTGCTATAAATATTTTTGTACACATATATCCTCTTCCTCTTGCTTTGATCTCTTTTGAGATACTAGTAGTGGTTATCAGCTACTTCATTTTCAAATTCCCAGCTCATTGGTAAAGGCTATTATTGTAAAACTTTGAAAATGTTGACTCAGGAGATTTCTTTGTCTAGCAGAGTGCAGAGGCTACTGAATTCTTAGAGCCATCTAGCCATAGAACCACAAATATGGACCTAGGGGTAATTTTAGAGGCTATCTAAGCCAATTCTTTCATTTTACAGATAAGGAAACTGGGGTCCAAGAAGTTAAGTAATCTGCCTCAGATTATACATGTAGTAAGTGGCAAAGGAAGAATTTGAACCCAGGCCCTCTGACTCCAAATCTAAAACTGTAGTACACCTTTTTCTGCATGAATAGAACCAAGTTAGGGTAGGGCAAAATGGATGTTTATCCAGGGTCTATACTAAAACTAATCGACTATTTTTTTCTGGAAAGGTGGCTATGATTTTCATAAGAATGCTTTTATCTGCCACACATTGGAACAGTTAGTGGCTCAATAGATAGAATGCCAGACCTAGAGATGGGAGGTCCTGGATTCAAATTTGACTATATATAGGTCTTAGCTGAGTGACCCTGGGCAAGTCACTTAACCTTGTCTATTCCTTACAGCTGTTCTGCCTTGGAACTGACACAGTATCAATTCTAAGACAGAAGGTAAAAAGTTTTTTAAAAAAGAATACTTTTATCTGCAATTGTTACCATGTGTCCATACCTGCAATATATCATCACAGCTATCACTTGGTTCCATGATGAGAATTCCTAGATTTGCTTAGTTTCTTTTAGAAATCTTTACTGAAAATGTTGCTCTTGGTGAATATTGATTGAGATAGGCACAAGTTCAATGAGTCAGCCATTGACTCCAAAATATTTTGATGTAAATATCTGTTACACATTTGTAATATGTCTCGATAGAATAGATTTAAGGCTTATGGGATATAATAATCTTCTCTCTGGTTGTAATAAAAGCTAATTGTATTGAGGGGAGAAGCTTACATTATTAGGAGTCATACATTACTAAGATATTTCCAAAGGGGATAGTAAAGTCAGATAGTGGATTTATAGACACTGATATATAGACACTGACAAGCTTGAGCCTTCCTCTGAAGTAATAGTTCACATTTATATGGCATTTTAGAGTTCATAAACTTGAGCTCACTTATTTGATAAAAGGCAGCATGGTATAGTGGATAGTGTTGGGCCAAAAGAACAAGAATAAAAGATGGCTCTCTCCTCCTTACTAGGCATGTGATTAAGGGCAAGTTGTTTAATTAATCCAGAGCATTTACAAAATCTTTGCTATGTCATTTGCAATCCTAAATAAACCCTGGAGATACAAATAAAGTCAAAACAAAACAATGCAGTGTCTGCCTTCCAGGAGCTCACATTCTCAGGGCGGAGGCAGTACACAAAAGCTATATGCTGTACAAATGCACGGCAATCTTAGAGGGACGGTATTAGCAGTGGGGGACATGGAAAGGCCACCAGCAGAACTCTTGGGGATTTTAGATGAGTCTTGAGGGAAGCTGTGAGATAGAGGTGAAGAGGAAGAGTGCTCTGGCAGCAGGGGTAGGGATCAACCACTCTCAGAGCCTTGGTTTCCTTACCAGTAAAACTCATGATCATTGGACAGCTGGCTTGGAGGCTTGTTGTGACAAAAATACTCTGCAAAGGGCTCAGTGAATAAAGAGTTAGGCATGGAGATGGGAAGTCCTGGCCTCCTAGCCATGTGACCCTGGGCAAGGCACAACCCCAATTGCCTAGCCCTTTCCACACTTCTGCCTTGGAACCAATACTTCATAGAGATTCTAAGACAGGAGGTAAGGATTTTTTTAATACTTTGCAAACTCAATGCAAATATGAATATTATCCCTATTTTACAGATAAAGGAACAAGGTTCACAGAGGTGAAGCTACTTGCCAGTGGTCATGTAGCTGGTAAATAATTATTCTAAGAAAGGAAGTGAACCAAGGTCTTTGGTTTCAAGACCAAACCTTTTTGTACTCACTATTCCTTGCTACAACAACTCTTTGAGTAGGGGCAGCTCTCCTGGAGCCTGCCTACCCAGAAGATTGCCTGGGGACTCATCATTGCTGCCTGGAGAATGGTATGCAGGTTTAAAATAGCAGTACAACTGGAGCAAAGAAGGCAACACCCAGACAAGAACTACAGGGCATGGAGAACCAATACAAGAGGTGTCACAATATGGGGCTCCTGGGAGCAACAAAGAGCTGGGAGGAAAGACAAGTAACCCCCAAAGCTCGGGCATTTTATTGACTGTCTTCAAACATCATCAATTAAGCCACAGGAGGAGGGGTAGAGGAAATGGCGGGGGTGGCAGATTCATTCAAGCATCAAAGACTAGTCATTCCAAAGTAATTGTGTGTAATCATGCTCTTTTTTTTCCTTAAGTGTGATGCTGGTACTGCACATGTAAGCATGGCAGTTTGCTTTTAATAAAAAGAGCAAATCTCCTTTCATTCAGCTTTTAATTCTTTTTCTTAATTTTTTTTAATTTTTATTTTTTTAACCCTTAACTTCTGTGTATTGGCTCCTAGGTGGAAGAGTGGTAAGGGTAGGCAATGGGGATCAAGTGACTTGCCCAGGGTCACACAGCTGGGAAGTGTCTGAGGCCAGATTTGAACTTAGGACCTCCCATCTCTAGGTCTGATTCTCAATCCACTGAGCTACCCAGCTGCCCCCTGAATTTTTAATTCTAAGGGATTCTAAATGGTTCTGCATCCAAGGGTAGCCAGTGTTTGGCTAAACCTAGTCAAATGCTTCTACTTCAATAATTCAAGGACCCATGATGTCATGGATGTGGATCCTTCCTGCTTGATCCTAGCCAGCAATAAGCTATTCTGGCAAAGGTGTTTTCTCATTTGGGGATTTTGTCCACTTCCCAGTTCTATTTCAAAGCTTCCACACATAAACTTTTTCTAAAGGAAGACATCATGCACTTGGAGTAATAAAGTACCTCTCTCCCACCCACACAGTCCCACCCCTGGTAGCTAGGTGGAGCATTGGATAGCATTTGGGGACTGATTCATTTTCTTGGGTCAGTTCTGGCCTCAGACACTAACTAGTTCGGCAAGCCACTGTTTGCCTCAGTTTCCTCATCTGTAAAATGAGCTGGAGATAAAAATGGTAAACCATTCCTTATCTGCCAAGAAAACTCCACTGGAGTCATGAAAAGTCAGACCTGATTAAAAACAACTCAACAACAAATCCTGTAGCATTTGGTATTTCCAGCATTTTGCCATCCAATTCTGGGCCCAATTCTGCTTAGCCTCAGAGATCTGATGAGTTCAGTCATACTCGAGGAGCTTTGATCTCAAAACATTTCAACTCTAAAAGCATGGCCAAGACCCAGTCCTTCCAGTGCCCTGTGCATACACATATAAACACATATACATATATAAACATATATATGTACATATACATATATACATGTGGGAGGCCAATAAAAGAAACAGAGTCTCAAATAGATGAAGAATCTGAGACTCTTCTTTTGACTCCTTTTATGATCCACATCTTTTCTTATTGAAAAAAATTTTATATAGCCTTCTAGGAAAACTTAAAGTTCTTAGTAAGCCAGCACTTAATGAGTTAACAGCCTTTTTTCATTCAGCAGAGTAAAGCTGCAGCTGTGGGTATATCTCTCTAACTGCTCCAGGCATCCCAAGGTCACCGAGTGGCAAGCTCAGGCAAAATAACTTTTAGATAAAGTGAGGCTCATTTTTAACCTTGAGACTTTTTCTCATCCAGCATTATCTTCATAAGCAAATTCTTTGTAAAACTATAACTTTATTGTGCTTTGTAAAACCATGACGTAACTTTGGCTTGACTGTGCAACTGTGAAGTCCTGTGTGTGTGTGTGTGTGTGTGTGTGTGTGTGTGTGTGTGTGTGTGTGAATTGGGTTTGGTTTACATTATAAAAATAAAATCCTAAGCTTATTGCGAGAGACGCAGCAGCAGCATGAGCTGAGGGAGAGATCTCCCATGTCCATTACTTCCTTATCAACTAAGCTGTAGTTATCAGATTATCTGGAGATAATAAATAGATCTCAAGATATACACATGGTTATTCACATGTATATACATGTACACATACCACTCATGAAAAACAATCCTCACTGGCCACACACAGTACATACATAATACATACAGCAACATACTTCAAGTTTATACTCATTTTCTTGTCTTATTCTATTAGCAAAGCCCCAGGATAATTTGTTGAATTCCTTTTCTCCTTCCTCTCTTTTCCTCATTTCCTGTTCCTTTTTAAGCAGAGGCTCAACGAGCACTTTATTCCATACTTTTAGATTGCCCCTTGAGTTCCTCACCCCACCCCCATATTTGCAGAGAAACTGAGAGTATATTGACACAGCTAGAGTCACTTAATATAAGCCTGTTAGAAAAATAGAGGCCCAGATCCTGGGTCCTTTGTCTAAGAGGCTATTTTTCTGCCTCCCAGGGAAATTGACTCCATTATTTCAAAGACTCAAATCCTCCCCACTGCTGACTCCTTAACCTGGCATTCAAAGACTCCTGCCTTTTACACCCATCCCATGTTCCCAGTCTTATCTCACCTGCCACCTACTCTTGTATTCTAGGTCTATATATATATATCATATCCAATCTTGTTAGAGTGTATGATCATTCAATGCAGCAATTTCAACAAACATTAAATGCTTTCTTTTTATAAGGCACTGTGCCTAGTTGCAAGGGTTCATATCTAAAAGTGAATCTTCCTTCACTCAAGAAGATTACATCTTATGAGGAAAGAACTGACTTTTGTCTTACCACTAGACTTCAAAGACTCTGGAAGAGAATATGAGGCTGGTGACTTTGTACAACTTTACCTCACTTAAATCCAATCCATGTGCAAGTCAAGACATCGCCCTGTGATGTCACTGGTCCTTTTCAAAATCAAAGGACCAACAACATGTATGTAGAAAAGTAAACTGAGGCAAATTCCAGAAGAAAGAAGCACTCACTAGTACAGAGTAGGAAAGGCTACACCTAGAAGATGGTGCCCATACCTCCTTGGCAGCAGTGTTAAATCTCACTCTTTGTACTTAATAGAATGCAATGCCTATAGTTAAGCACTGAACAACTGTTAAATTCCTTATATTCCAGCCAAGCTAAATTATTCACTCATTTGGAATATTTCCTAGACTTCCTTCTCCATACCTTTGTTCACATCTTTTGCTATAACTGGAATGTCCTCCCCTGCCATCTCTGCCTTTTGAAATCCTATCAGTCTTTGAGGTAGTACATACCACCAACTTCAACAGCTTCTCTCGCAGAGACTGTAGATAGTATTACTGTATCTGAAAGAGCCAATCAAATCTTGGAATTTAAGTGTTCCTATCCTTCTGTGAGGAATCTGTGTGAAGCCTGAGTATGGGAGAAATTATTCACTATGATTGCTGAAGAGAGAACAGAGGAGGGAAAAAAAGAAAGAAGCAAAGTTATTTCCCAAGAGAACTATGCTTAAATTTTTTTCTTGTTAAGCAACATGAACTAAATTCTCAAGAAAATACTTTCATTGGTGTTCTGAGAGAACTAAATGGTAGAACTGTACTTTCTAAATTGAAGAGAAGTTAACAGTTATAGGAAAAGTTAAAAATGACTTAAACTACAATCTAAATCAGTGATTCCCAAAGTGGGTGCTACTGCCCCCTGGTGGGTGCTGCAGTGATCCAGGGGAGCAATGATGGCCACAGGTGCATTTATCTTTCCTATTAATTGCTATTAAAATTTTTTTTAATTAATTTCCAGGGGGTTAAGTAATATTTTTTCTGGAAAGGGGGTGGTAAGCCAAAAATTTTTGGGAACCACTGATCTAAATCATCCCAGCTGGCATAGTGTAAAAAATCATATATGCCTTTCCTTTACTATTGATTGCACTGCTAATAAATAGTATACCCAGTAAATTTAATGTTTATATAAGCCTAGATGATTAGAGAGGTTCATATATAAGAGAGGCGAACAAAAGTTTGGGAAAGAGGCTTCCTCAGTTAAAGAAGTTAATATTTAATAGATTGTGCTGGGAGTCTAGTGCTAATTAAGAGAGATGCTGAGATTTTAGTGATTTATAAGGAAATTGCAAAACATACCCCTTGATGCCTTGAATCTAGGGTGAGATTAAAGGAAAATGAGCTAGTAGCAGGCAGAAAGAGAGGGGATCCCCTTCCCTCGTCCCTAAACACAAATACACAGGCTACACATGAGGATGGTAGATTTCAAAATCTTTTTTAGTGGGCAGAGAACAGGACTTGTGGCTAGGTGACCTAAACCCAAATCATAGCTGTGACATTTTCTGCCTTGTCAAATGAAAATTGCATGCTATTTCCTCATCTATGAAATCAGGATAATAACACTAGCACTCCTACCCCACAGGTTTGTTGTGAGGAAAATGTTTTGTAAGCCTTAAAGCACCATGGAGAAATGAGTCATAATTAACTTCTCTGAACCTTAATGTACTCCTAACAGCTCAGGGGTTCAGTTTTCTCTTCTGGGTAAGATGAATCTTTAGTCTTTTTCAGCTTTTCGGTTCTAGGATCCTCTGATTATCCCCTTCCCTCGACCCCCATCTTTTTCAGGATTGGTGCTGACCAAGAAGTTTGATGCTTATATGCAGTAGCTTGTATAAGACAGCAAATTCTGTAGGCAAACAAGTCTTGAAGTCACCACATAGTTGAAGATCTAGTTTTAAAACTCATTCATTTTCCAGTGATACCCAGCAATGCTCTGCCTCATATTCTGGTCAGGTCAGGTTTTGTTTCTAGCTCTCCCTAAGGTAACTTCCCATTGTCACACTAATGGCATTTTAAGCAAATGAAAAGAGGGAGCAAAGATAATCCTGTTTGAGGAAAGAACCCTTCCATTCTCTTTCAGCATATATCTCCCTCTCCATGTTGTCCCTAGCTCTCTCAAGCAATCTCCTGAACTGAGAAAACCAAACCACTTAAAACAAATAGAGTTGATAAACTGTGTTAAAAGACTCATTTAAAGAAAAAATAAAGGATCATAAATTTTGAGTTATATGGAACCTTTGATCTATCCCCCCCCCATTTTATGGATAAGTATCTTAGTACCAACATTATATTGGTAGCAAAGGTACACTGTGGCACCCTACCCAAGCCTGTTATATCTAGGGCAGAATTCCCTGCCCCATGCTTTATAAATTTTGGTCTAAATGATCTTCAAAGTCTCTAAATTCTTCAATTCTATGGTGACTCTGCTGAACTTCTTATCTTCTTTATTAATTTGCTTTTCCATTGGGAACTAGCTAGCTAATCTGATAAAACTCTTTGGACTATAGATCAAATGGATGGTAATAGCTTAAATATTATCCCTTCCAAGCAGTATAGGTAGCATTTAACAAGAGCTTTCCTTGGCACAGATTGTGTACTTGTTCATTGTACATTGTCTTTAAGGATGTGATTATTTCCTTTAATGGTATAGACCACAATATCTCTATGCTTTTCATCCTGTCCACACCTTCCTGTAAATATTCCACCAGGGATTTATCCAATATCCTGGCAACCCTCCTCTAGATCTCCTGAAATTTCATAGATGCCAATGGAGTACTCAGCCTATCCAACGGTTATCTCTCATTGTCACCACATGATTTGCCCACTTCCTTTTCCATTCTATCATCTCTCTGATGGCATTCTTTACACCACTTCTCCTGCACAATTTCTCATTGGTAATAAGTTTCAGACTGTATGCACTCACAATGCACTTTTCCATTGAACTTTGAGTGACCTGCAATTTTAATTCTTTGGAGATTGTAGTATTCTATGACTCATAGCCATATATCATCACTGGAAGAATATTGATGTTAGAAAAATGAGCCTTTGTTTCAGGAAGATTGGGATCATTAAAAGCACTGCGTAGTTTCCCAAAGGTAAGTCAAATCCATGCAATTCCAAGTCCATCTCATTGTCCATTCACAATATCTATCCAACATATATTCACTGATGGACCATCTCTGTGGGTTGACCACTCAATTTTATATTATTGTCTGGACAAGAGACATTCTTCATTCTTTTTAAAGTTTTCCCTGAATGTATAGCTAAATCAGCCTCTATGGAGTCATTTTGGATCTCATCTAGGGGGCATTGTATGTTCTAGGGCTCATTGCCATCAACATAAAAAGAGAATATGGAGGTCCTCATCATCAAATCTTAAGAACTCCATCATTCATAAGAAATTCTTTCTCCCATTTGGACTCTGAGCTGAACATCTTTGATGACAGTGAGAAATATCTTTGGTGAAATTTTATCTTTTTGTTTTATAACTTGTTTTATATGAATAATCAAAGAGTCATTTAATAAAATTATTCCTGTTACTACAACTTTCAAGAAATCATATGATTTTCACATACACACAGAAGATATTGTTGGAGGAGATTATTTAAGGAAATGTTTTGCTCTAATGCAGGGGTCGGCAACCTTTTTGGCCGTGAGAGCCATAAACGCCACTTTTTTTTTTTTTTTTCTAAAACCCTTACCTTCTGTCTTGGAGTCAGTACTGTGTATTGGCTCCAGGGCAGAAGAGTGGTAAGGGTAGGCAATGGGGGTCAAGTGACTTGCCCAGGGCCACACAGCTGGGAAGTGGCTGAAGCCAGATTTGAACCTAGGACCTCCCGTCTCTAGGCTTGGCTCTCAATCCCCTGAGCTACCCAGCTGCCCCCCACCACATTTTTTAAAATGCAATTTTGTGAGAGCCGTACAGTGCTCATAGTGCGCGCTCCTGAAACAGCGCCTGAAAAAAAATTGACTTTATGACTCCTGCAGAAAGAGCCATATCTGGCCCTCAAAAGAGCCAGATATGGCTCGAGAGCCATACGTTGCCGACCCCTGCTCTAATGAACCAAATGTTCTTTTCTAGTCAACAAATTAACACAGTGGGATTTTGTAATCACAAATACACAAATACAGTCAATTGTGTAACTATAAATATATGATCAACTAATAGAATATCATTTGTAAAAGCCTATCTGTTCCCTTCTTCAAAACTTTATCATTAAGTACTCCCTCAATACATGTTTAGATTATTCTCATAAAGAGTTTGTAGTGATGAGAAAGTATCATCAATATCAATCAGTCAGCAAGTCCTTATTAAGCATTTTGCTATATGCTAGGCAATGGATAAGATTCTGTTGCCACAAGAAGAAATCAAAGTGTTCCTGCCTTAAGGAGCTTACATTCTATGCCATGTATTATATAAAAATAATTTTATACTAAGTAATTTGGAGACCAAGGCACTTATAACTAAGGAAATCAGGAAAGACCTTACTTAGAGGGCAGCATTTGAACTGAGTTTTAAAGAATACTAAGAAGTCTAAGGGATGATAGAGTTCATTTCAAGCATGGGAGACAACTTGTACATGTGCACAGGAATCCAAGATCAAATGGCATTTGTGAAGAACAACAAAAATGTCTAGTTGGACTCAATTAAGGAGTACATGAAGAAGAGAGATATATAATAAGACTAGAAAGAATGACTGGAATCAGATTGTAAAGGACTTTAAATACCAGAAGGAGGAGATTGCATTTGATCATATAGTCAGTAGGGAACCACTAGAGTTTGTTGAGCAGAGAGATTGCCTGGTCGGATATTGTACTTTATGTTTATCACTTTGGCATCTTGTTTAGAGGATAGATTAGAGAGGTGAGACCAGAGCCAGATTATGAATGCCTTTACATGGCAAACTGAGGAGTTTGTATTTCATCCTAAAAACAATAGAAATTTCCTGGAGCTTTGGGGACCAGGTATAAAGTGCTCAGGCCTGTGTTTTAGGAACATGAATTTGACAGCTTTAATGAAGATGGATTGGAAGGGAGAATCAGGGACATTAATTAGAATTCTATTACAATAGTCTAGGTGAGAGATAATGAAAACATAAAATAGGGATAATGACTATATAAGTGGAAAGCAGGTTCGAGGGATATTGAGGAGGTAGACTCACCAAGATTTGGCAAGCGATGAGATATATGGGTTGAAAGAAAGAGATTGAAGAATTAAAAATCAACCTGAAGTCAAGAATCTATATTAATGGATTAAAGAGAATTCCTTCTATAGGAATAGGAAAACTTAGAGGAAAGGCAAGGTTTGAGGAGAAAGATAGTGAGTTCTCTTTTAAACATGTTATATGTGAGGTGCCTAGGAGACATCCAATAGGAGATGTCCAAATAGGCAAGTGGTTGATGTGATACTAGAGCTAAATATATAGATTTGGGAATTGTCTGAATAGAACACATACAAAGAATGAATACAAAGAAATGCCAAAGTATGGTCACTGCCCTCAGGGAGGTCACATTCTAATGGGGGAAATGGCACACAAACCACCACATATGTATAAGAGATATACAGTGTAAAAGGAAGGTATGATCAGTGGGAAGGCACTATCAGGGATGATGGAAGAAGGCAGCTTTTGAACTGAGTCTTGAATGAAACCAAAGAAACCAAGAGGAGGGAGGGAAGAAAGAGGGAGCTTTCTAGGTATGGGAAACATTCTAAGTACATAGTCAAAAGTGTGTCAGCAGGTGTTGTTAGGTCATAAAGCACACAGAAGGAAGAAAGTAGAAGAAAACTGGAAAGATAGGAATGGGACATATCATGCTAGAACTTTAAAGGCCAAAAACACCATATTATATTTGATCCAGGAGGATCAGGATCCAGGTATGCTGGAATGTGACATGTTCAAACCTTGCTTTAGGAAGTTAACCTTGGCAGTTGAGTGAGAGACTTGAGGTAAGGAGACCAGCCAAAAAAGCTGTTGTAAAAGTCCAGACAAGAGGTCATAAGAACTTGTACTAGGGTGATAGCTATGTGAATGGAGAAATATTATGAAGTCCAAACAAATCCTGAAAAAAGAACCCCGACTACATCATACCCAATACATCCAAACTTTTCCTTAATATATCAAATAAAGGAATATTAAGGCAATCTATTCCACTTTGAAATAACTAGATTAGTCAGGCTTTCCTGACATTAAACCTAAATTAGCCTCTTTGCAAATTCCACCCATTGCTCCTGGTTCTACCCACTAGGATCAGACAGAACCAATCGAGTATCTCTGGCAACCTTTCAAATATTTGAACATAGCTTTCATATTCTCTCCTAAGATTTTTCTTCTCTAAGCTAAACATCCTTAGTTCTTTCTACTTATGCCATATGGCAAAGACTCATTGATCTTCATCATCCTGTTTGTCTATTTTATCAATGTACTTCCTCGACTCCGGCACTCTGATTGGACAGACTGGGTCCCAAGTCCTGACTTCCAGCATGTCACTCATCACATGGGGACTTCTTCCAGCCCCTTCCAGAAGTCAGGGCTTCAGGCATGCATGTGGCACTTTAGTTACATGACTTGCTGGCTTCCTAACTAAATATGCATTCATGGGTAGGGGATTACATTTTATATTAGTTTCACATACCATATAAGTCAGCTATTATAAATGGTCAAATAATAACTTTCCCACCTACTATTTTGTAACTCAATAAAAGTAATTTTTAAATTGACTTAATGATTGTTTGATCCTCTTAAAATTCTTTTTGGTGCCTAACTCACGGTTTTCAACATTAACTACAGAATTCAATGGGTTTGGAAGTCCAGGGATCATTTTAGTCAAGACTAGAATTGTTCAGATAGTGGAGGTGGAAGGTAGGAGGTCACTCACTCCCTTGTAAACAATGAAAACTCTGTGAGGGGGAATTGTGAAACTTCTGACTTTCAAAACAATCATATCTCTGGCTGCTGTGACTAGTCGGTTTAGACTGCCAGATGATGAGAGAGAGACAGACAAACAGACAGACAGAGACAGACAGAGACAGAGACAGACAGAGAGAGAGAAGGAGGAGGAGGAGAAGGAGGAGGAAGAAGGGGAGGGGGGAAGAAGGGGGAGGGAAGTGTTTATAAAACCAATGAGCTTTTCTTATCTTTTTTTGCTCCTGACTACTTTTTAGCTTTTGATAACATTGACCAATTTTTTAAGTTTCAGTAGTGGAAGCTTTTATATTTCACTAAAACTGAATGGAGGCTTTGGAGAACTACAAACCTACTATAAGCCTACAGTGTTATGTGTCAGTCAAGAAACAGAGGTAATCATGGGCTATGTTAAGAGGATTATAATGTCCAGGGTTAGAGATTTGGTGGTTCTGCTGTCCTGTGCCCTAGGCAGGCCACATCTTAAGTATTTGGCTTAGCTCTTGGTGCCAAATCTTACAAAGGATCTTCATGAATTGGAAAATGTCCACCACAGGGTAACTAGTATGGTGAGAGGCCTTGAGTTCATGTAGTATAAGATACAAGACAATTTTTTAAGGAGAGAGATATATCATTTAGGAGGTGGTGTTTAATCTGCATTGGGAAGGAAAACTAGGTATTCTAAGAGGCTGTGGTGAAGAAGGAAGGAATCCCAGACATTAGAGAGAGCTTGTATGAAGATACAAAGGCAGAAGATGGAGTACAATGAGTAAGCAAGAACAAGAAAACCAGTTCAGCTGAACCATAGAATGGATGAAGATGAGTGGTGTGAAATAAAGCTGGAAAAGCAGATGGGAACCAAGTTGTGAATGGATAATTCAGGAAGAGAACAAGGAATGAACCTAATTTTACTGGAACACACAGCTAAAATATATAAGGTCATAAATTTTAGTATTAAAAAGTTTATATTTTGGGAGTGGTAGGCAGCTCTCCTGAAAACAGGATGTCCTGGATTCAAATATAACACTTCCCAGCTAAGACAGAAAGTGAGTTTATTTTTTTTTTAAGTTTACATTTTGTTCTCAAGGCAATAGGGAGCCACTGAAAGCTTTTGCAAATATATGCAACATTGTCAGATATGCTTTCTATTTAGATTTTATTTCACAAAGAATCTGTGATTACACTGGGGTAGGTATTCCTGCCACCTATCCGTATCACCATCTTTTTACAATTTAGTAGATTGTTCTGAAGAGTTTCTGTGATCCAAAAAAGTCATCACCCAATGGCTAACCCACTGATGAGCCTTTCTGAACTTGGCTGAACTGATTCTTGGAAACTGATTTAGGGTCCTTCACTGAGCCTGTACTCAGCCTTTCCCACATGATAGAACTTGCCAAATACCTACACACCTACAAACCTACAAAGAGGCTTCCAAGTAGAAGCTATGTTTGGGAACTGTGTTACAAGTGGCTTAACGTGGATGGCTCCCAAAGCTTTATCTTTAATCCTCATAGTTTCTCTTGTCATCTCTTAGCTCATTATCTCTAGTCCTTTTCTCTCATCTGTTCTAGGATCCAAAATTTCAGCTACCTTCTGACTTAGATGTCTCATTCTTCCAGTCAACCAGATTGACAACCTAGGAGTCATCAATTAGATTTTAAGTTTTAGTGATTCTTCTTCTCATTTCCACTCCCCTTCTCTCCATTCATACAGTCACCACCCAGTTCAGTCCCTGATCATCTTTCTCCAAAGCATCCTAATTGACTACCCTAAAGCTGGCCTCTTTCCTCTCCATTCCATTCTTTACACAGCTATCAAATTGACATTGATATTACTAAAGCTCAGGTTTGACAATGTAACTCCCTTTTTGGAGTGCTTTCCAATTGCCTTCCAGATAAAATGTAAATCCCTCTGTTTAGCATTTAAATCCCTTCACAATTTGGCTCCAATGTACCTTCCCAAGTAATTACTCCTACTTATGGGCTTCCATCATTCAGTTGTTTTTCAATAATGTCCAATTTTCTTTTTTACCCCATTTGGAGTTTTCTTGGCAAAGATACTTGAGTAGTTTGCTGTTTCCTTTCCCAGCTCATTTTATAGATGAGGAAACTCAAGTAAACAGGCTGATCAATGTTTGAAGTGAGATTTGAAATTGGGGAAATGTGTCTTCCTGACTTCAGGCCAGGAACTCTATCCACTAAATAACCTAGCTTCCCCACTCATAGACTTTACCTTCTAGTTAGATGGGCATATTTGTTGCTACATGTATGCAGTATCCCATTTCCTTCCTCCATGCCTTATGACTGTTTTTCTTCATATATCTCTCTTGGAAAATCTACCTCTCTTCAGGACTCAGTTTAAGTCCTCCTTCCTTCAAGAAGTTTTTTTCTTATTCCATCTCCTCAGTCCTTAACCACATCTATCTCTCCAAATCACTTTATATTAATTAATAATAATTAAATAGCATATCATTAATTTATAATAATTAATAAGTATATATGCCCTTTAATTAATTTGAGGCCATGTTCTATCCATCGAGAAGAATTTAAGCTTCTTGAGCAAAAAAACTGTCTCACACTTGCATTCATCACCCCAGCAACTCATACAGTGTCTGACACATAGCAGGTGCTTAATAAAAGTTTGTTGATTGACCATTTACCACTTCAAACTCTATCTTACCTTATTTTCTCCTCAATTATATCTCCTTCCCAATTACAGAGATGATTAGGGTGAGAAGAAATAGAGCCAACTGGAACAGAGACACCTTTTTATAGGAGGAACAAGCCTACTGGTACACATGGTCTATCCCGGTTACATGTTATCTTAAATTTAGGTATAGCTATAGAAGATACTTTAGAGATTTTTATTCCAGCCCCTAATTTTACAGATGAGGAAACATGCCTAGAAAGGCTAAGTGACTTGCCAAAGTCAGGGGGCAGCTAGATAGCACAGTGGTTAGAGTCCAGGTCCTAGAATCAGGAAGATTCACCTTCCTGAGTTCAAATTTGGCCTCAGACATTTACTCCCAAATGAGGTCATGAAGAATCACATATGTCTGAAAAACAACCAAACAACAACAAAGTCAAACAATTAGTGAATGCCAATGCAGGGATTCAAACCTAGGTCCTTTGACTCCAATCAAACATTTGCTTGGAATTCATTTGTACAGCAGGTAAAACTAATTAATTCCTTTTCAGTTATATAATGAAAACTGCTAAATGCTAAAGCTAAACAATACTCCTGGTTTCTTTACCTTCTATTTGGTGGAGCTCTGTGCTGTCTTTTAAGTCTTCATCTACCCATGGCCGGTATTCTGACTTGGTTTTAGCTTCATTGTCTGCTTTCTTGTTTTCACTTTTAAAGATCCACCCAATCAAGACACAGATAACTGCTATCAAGACTGGAGTCAGGAAGAAAGACATGATTCTGAAGCTTGGCAAAGAATAATGCCCAGCTTTCTTCCCTTCACTGCTCTTTTTAAACCAGAGTGGTGAGAACAGGAGGGAGAATGGAGGGGAGGAGATAAAAAGCACAGAAGTGATTATGCCCAAATGCATGTAACAGGGTTCAGAATTTTCAAGGTCTTTCCCCTAAGGGCAAAGATCATTGGTTGGGTGTGTGTGTGTGTGTGTGTGTGTGTGTGTGTGTGTGTGTGTGTACCCATAGTGGTAGTTAAACTCTTTTTGCAGTTCAGCAATAAATAGGCAGCATGTTATTGCCAAGATCTGAGCAAGCATTTTAATGCACTGGAATTTGACAGGAGTAAAAGAAAGCATTTAATTTTCTTTACAAGCATATACATTTCCCTCTAGGGCTTTGTATTTTGCTCAATTGTTTTTTTTTTAAAAACAAACTTTAACTAACCCATGAAAACAGTAAATACATCCTGCTATAACTAATACTAGAGGATATATTTTTCGTTTTGTTTTCACAGATAAACTGCAGTGTGACCAAGAAGTAAATGAGATAGTAAGATTAATTAGCTAATACCTCTAAATATTACTTCTGCATGAGCAGGACATAAAAATTAAATTCAATTAAACAAATATTTATTTTTTTCATTAATAGAAATTTATTTCCTCTCTTCCATATCCTCTCCCTGACACAGAAGAAGAAAAAACAAAAAAACAAAAACAAAAACAAAACCCTTGTAACGAATATGTTTGGTCACTCAGAACAAATTAATTGAACTCATTGACCATGATTGCACCTTGTACATCTCTATCAAAAGGTGGCTAGTCTGCTTTATTATTAATCTTCTAGAACCTAAAGATGATTTTCTGCCCCTATATTCCACAGGAGTATACATACAGACACACATATATGTGTATATATCACATGCAAAAATGCAAATAATATGCAAAATCCATTTTATGCAAAATTTACAAAAATTAGGCAAAAATGCAAAATAGTATATAAAAAATATATTAGAGAGTGTAAAGAGCTACACAAATTTGGAGTAGAAATATGGAAAGCTTCCTGAAGAAGGTGGTATGAGAGTTGGGCTTTAAATGACAACTAGGGAATCAATAACTAGAGGAATGATGATGAAAACAGTTTGAGCAAAGATATGAAGGTGGCAAAGTGTGAGATGTATAAGGAGAGACTGTATGCTGTCCAATTTGCCTAGAATGTTGTATTCAAGACAAATAGCTTGATTAATAGCAGAGCCAGAAGTAGGAATCAAAAAAAAACATAAAATCTTGGAAGTGGAAGGGACTTTAGAAATCATTTAGTCCTCTCTTTACAGATAAGAAAACTCAGACCCACAGAAGATAAGTCACTTATATAAGGTCACAAAGGGAATCCTAGGAAATCTATCAATTCCATCCAATATTTTGATTAAACGAGGCTTTTAACAATACAACTCATCTTCATTCATATATTCTTATTCTGTGCCACTGTTGACAACATCATCTCATAAACCTTTCACAAGGTTTCCAAAACTCAACATGCTAGAGACCTCCTTTGGGTCTTTTCACATTTCCAAGATAAGGATGTGGGACTCCAAAGCAAAGGTTTAATGGTTAATTGTTGAAGAGATGTTATAAATTAGATTCCTGTAGAGGTGAAGTTTGGACTAGATGGCCTCTGAATTCCAATCTAACACTGAGGTTCAGTGAATTCAAATACACAATATTTTCTTCATTACATCTCAGTCACATGTAATTTTCTGTTTAACAATGGAAGACAAAACAACTTCTTTTTGAATCCTCATGCACAAAAGCATTTGAGTGCTTATTTTAACATTTAAATGATATTTTGTATTATATCATATAACATCACATTATGATGTAATATGTTAATAGTTATTGTATTATATTATAATTTCAGTTCTAGAATTATAAGTATAGGATGACAAGGACTTCTCCCACTTAAAAATAATGTCATAGTTTGAGGGAGGCATTAGAAATCATGTTATAAGTTAGGGAAATGATCTGGACAAAAGTATAACTGAATTCTTACTATGAATAGTCCATGTCAGGGTTTTACTTTACACACAGGCCTTTAAATTTACTGTTTTTTGTCTTGGGGTGAAGTTCTTGATTACTCCTGATCTTCAGTCCCTGACAACATGTTCCCTAGAGCGTGAAGCTCTTGAGTAGAGAGCCCTTAAATCAAAACCTTGAGAAGAAGTTTTGGATAAAGGTACATTTGAGTTTGCTTAAGGAATGTGAGGCATCAAGTAAAAGTTTATCTTGCTCTAGTGAAGCATGAGAAATGGGATTTTAAGAATTTCTTAGATTGGCCATGTCCTTTAGCTATGGAGCTCCTCCAAAATTCTACCTAATTCACTGGTTTGGTGACCATGAAAGAAAAGAAAGTGATTACTCAATTGGTATCACATTTTGAACAGTAATATAGCTCTATGAAAAAATATAACATAGATTAAGTCCATTAAAAATTCTTCTTAATTTGGAAGGCAGGAATGAATGAAGATAGTGTAATACATAAGAGTTTAAAAGCCGATTTGTTTGTAAGCATGTTAGGAAAAGCCTTTGGTAGGAGTCATGGACGTTCTGAATGGAATGCAGGGGTAGAGAGGAAGGGCTGGGCAACTGACAGACTGCTGTGCTGGGAGGGGTTCAGAGGAGAAGTGCAATCTGCAGTCCCTGATTCTCTGGGATCTTGGAGAGAGGCGAAGGCTGAAAAGGCAGAAGACCTCAATCCTACAAGTCATTTCTGAGTAGGGAAGTGGTCTGTGATCTGGTGGACAGCTTGCAGACTTCACTCCCTACCTGCCTACTTTGGATCATCAGTTCTGGAGGAGTTGCCTCCTGGCATCCTGAAAACATCCCTGGAATAGTTGTGAGATTCCCTAATTCAAGCCCTCTTCCCCAGGTCCTTAGCCAAGCTGTCAAAACCTGGCAGAAGCCAGGTTGGCTAAGGAACTTACCCCTTTGACTCCAGTCCTGGGTTGTTAGTCATAGTTTTACCTAACCCCCTTTCCAATCCCCTCTTACTATAATTAAACCAATTCCCTGTGTGTTTTTAGTAATTTAAGGTCCTCATTGTGTGAATGTAATAATCTGAATTTATTCCAGGCTGGGTGGGGCTAAGTGACAGTTGGTCAGGCTTAACTGCCATTTCAGTCAATGGTCTTCCCCTTATAGTTAAACCTGGTTCCCTGGCTTATAAAGTCGCACCCATTGTTCCTTCCTGTCTCCTATCCACCCCACAGAGCCCACAATTAATATTTAAGTCAACACCCCTGGTTTTTCCCATAATAATAGAAAGGGGGAAGGGAGGGAGCAAGGGAGGAAGAGAGAGCGAGAGGGAGGGAAGGAGTGGAGAGGGAGGAAGGAAAGAACAATTTATTGTTTTGATGATTGTCCATGAAGAAGTGATGAAGAAAATAATATACAGATTAAAATTTAACATGTGTTTCGCATGCTTTTTTCCTTAGAGAGCCATTTATTAAACACAAGCGCAGGATGTGATTAAAAGAATATGGATATAGATATGGATATGGATATAGATATGGATATGAATATGCATAGATACCTACAGTCTCTTCTGCCCATCCTTTTCAAAGGGAGTCTTTAATTCCTAATTAGGAGGGGAACAGGAGATTAAGGCTGCTACATTGACCACTCTGCTCTCCTCAGAGAATAGCCATTAGGCTAGAATTATATCTATTTTCCCCTAAATTATTTTAGACTACGAGAAATAATCTGTAGTTTCAAGCTATACTCTTGATTGTTATATTCTTCATGGGGAAGGAATGTCCCTAATTATAAATCCAAGGCTTGATTCATTCTTGTAAAAGCCAGTTATTAAAAAACACACATAACAAATAAACAGAAACAGAAATCAGAGAAATTATACAGATAAGAAAATATTGGAAAATACATAATATAAATGAGCTCTCCCACTAGGAGAGAGATATCTCAGCTCAATCATTTAATAGTTGTGTAGACAAGTCATTTTGGTTGTCTGGATCTCAGTTGTTTTCATTTTTAAAACAGGACAATAATTGCTCTGT
The DNA here is from genome assembly GCF_016433145.1 of Gracilinanus agilis. Taxonomy (NCBI): domain Eukaryota; kingdom Metazoa; phylum Chordata; class Mammalia; order Didelphimorphia; family Didelphidae; genus Gracilinanus; species Gracilinanus agilis. Next base: position 411,997,866 of record NC_058133.1, on the reverse strand, counting down.
TTGTCTATAGAATTCTTATGAAGAGACCTTTGTATGTAAGTTGATTTTTTCTTATCATGGTTCATTATCCTTTTATGTCTTATATCCCCCACAATTCCTAGTGCAATACTTCTCCATTACCAGCTCATGCTCTTTCCAACTTTATAGTCAATATATGTAGTACTATCATTTAAGACCTGGTAGTGCTATTTTCCCTCAAGTATCTAGCTTACCTCCTCACCTAAATTGTTGCCTAAATTAAACTCATCACTACCCATATATATATATATATATGCCAATGTAGTAACACAATGCCCTATAGTAGATTTTTAAAAAATATTTACTACTCATGATGATGATAATAGAAAAATAATCTCCTAGTTGATTTCTTGATTTTTTTTTCCAAAAATTTATTAATATTCATTTTTAACATGGTTACATGATTCATGCTCCTCCTTTCCCCTTCGCCCCCTGCACTCCCCCCACCCATGGCCGATGCACATTTCCACTAGTTTTGTCATGTGTCCTTGATCAAGACCAATTTCCAAATTGTTGGTAGTTGCACTGGTGTGGTAGTTTCGAGTCCACACCCTCAATCATGTCCACCCCAACCCATGCGTTCAAGCAGTTGTTTATCTTATATGTTTCCTCTCCTGCAGTCCTTCCTCTGAATGTGGGTAGCATTCTTTACCATAAATCCCTCAGAATTGTCCTGGGTCATTGTATTGCTGCTGGTACAGAGGTCCATTACATTCAATTTTACCACAGTATATCAGTCTCTGTGTACAATGTTCTTCTGGCTCTGCTCCTTTCGCTCTGCATCTGTTCCCGGAGGTCTCTCCAGTTCGCCTGGAACTACTCCAGTTTATTATTCCTTTTAGCACAATAGTATTCCATCATCCGCATATGCCACAGTTTGTTCAGCCATTCCCCAATTGAAGGACATACCCTCCTTTTCCAATTTGTTGCCACCACAAAAAGCGCAGCTAT
>NC_058133.1:411959765-411991898 GCF_016433145.1 Gracilinanus agilis | reverse complement strand
TTGTCAGAAATCATAATAGCCACTCCTGCCTTCTTTTTTCTCATTTGATGCCCAAAAGATTTTGCTCAAACCCTGAACTTTAAACTTGTGTATGTCCACCCGCCTCATATGTGTTTCTTGTAGACAACATATGGTAGGATTTTGGTTTCTAATCCACTCTGCTATTTGCTTCTGTTTTATGAGCGAGTTCATCCCATTCACATTCAGAGTTATAATCATCAGTTGTGCATTTGCTGACATTTTCGAATCCTCCCCCATTCCTACCCCCTTTTTCCTTATACTTTTTCCTTTTAAACCAGTGGTTTGCTATTGAGCCGCTATCCCTTATCCCCTCCCTTGATTAACTTCCCTTCCTACTCCCTCCCTTATTTTTCCCCCTCTTTTTGTTTTTAAAGGCCTTATGAATTCCCTCCCCCTTCTTCTCCCCTCCCTTTTTTTGACCTCTCCACTCCCCTGCTCCCCTTGGTTTATCCCTTCTAACTTTCTCAGAAGGGTTAGATAAGAGTTTTATGTCCCAATGGATAGCATAGCTACTCTTCCCTCTCCGGGTTGATTACACTAAGAGTAAGGTTTGATTATTACCTCTTAATGCTCTCTTCCTCTCCTTCTTATAATAGTATTTGTCCCCTCTCCCTCCCATGCCCTCTTTGTGTGTAATAGAATATCCTATTTTCTTATTCACTGATTTCTTGATTTTTGTTTGATTATTTCCCACTAAGATTTAGAACAATATTATCTCCTTTCAGGTGTCTTAAGACCAGAAGATAGGAAACTCAGGTTCTAGTCAACTGTTCCAGGTATTAGCCTTGAGACTTTGGCCACTCACTCATCTACAAAATGAAAGAATTGGGCTAGATGACCTCTAAATTCCCTTTGTGAGAACTGAATACCAGTTTGAACCCCTTTTTCTTAGTACCCTAAGATCAATCTTGGAGTGTTTCTCTAATGAATTGGGTTTCCATTCAACCCCTACCCTTTGACTGAACTAAGAACAAGGTCTGGGATTATCTGTATGAGGAGGATGCCCACCAGAAGCCTTCTGGCTTTGTGGCTTCCCAAAAGGTCCTTGCCTCTTGCCCCGTATGACTCCTGGCATCCAGAAGACCAGACTCTGAACTGGGCCAAGGTCAAGTCTGTCCAATCAGAGGGACCCAGAAAAAGTAATGTCATGGAGCATAAATTATGGATCCAAGGAGCTCAAGAATCTTTTTTCCTGAGCTGAACGAGAATAAGAGGTAAGCAGCGAGCTTGGGTTAACTAGGTGACTGGCCATATGAGGAACTTGCTTTTCACTATTTAAGAAATGATTATAAATTAATATAACATTTCCAGAGAATTTCAATCTTAATACTTTCAGCTCTAACACATATATGCAGGAACATTTATTACTAATTAGGTGATCCAGAGATCATAGAGTTGGTAATCTGCTCCAATCCTTCCTTTTTTAGTTGAAAAAAAAGAGATGAATAGTCTTGCCCAAGGTCATATAAGTAGTAAGTGACAGAACCAAATCCAAGTCTTCTCACTCCAAATCCAACTTTATTCTCAATGCAGCAAAAGAATAATTATTCATAGAGACCCTTAGTAGCTAGGAGATCTGATAGGCTAGCAGCCAAAGGTTTTTATTTTTCTCAGTACTCAACTATTAATACTTTTAATTCTCATGTGCTGCTATAAATATGCACTATTATACTAGGCCTGGCTATTGAACACTGACTCACACTTTATATACTGTCTTCCCTTGGAAGGATTAACATTAGAAAGTATTTCTGGAGGCAAAGAAAAGCAATCTATGCTTTCCTGCTAAAATGGCCTTTTCAAAGTTCTCTTTAATAATACATGCTACAGATGAGTGCGTGTAGACATTACTCCACCTACTTCATATGCTAAATGAATTATGATGCTCTCTTTGATGAATAATTAATCTAATCATTTTACCAAATAAACCTCAAGTTGACTGCATGCAATTCTTCAAATACTGGCAGACAAAAATATCTTCTAGGAGAAAGCAAAACCCCAAGGATTTAAGCGAGTTCATCTGATGAGATATTGCTGAATAAAAAAATGGAAGAGTATGGAACATAGGTAACTGGCTTAACTGAGAGTTGGGATTTTTAAAAATTTATATCACAATGCCCTCAAAATCTTGATATTCCTTGAACAATGTGTTTAATTTTTTAATTAAAAAATGTTCTCAGAAAACATTTACACACATGTTTTTCTATCAGGTTAAAAACTGAACTCAAGTTACAGTCAGAAAACAGGACACAAATATTGATCAATTCACTCATTAGATTGCTGTTCAAAATTTGAAAGACTTAAGAACTCTGATGAATGCAATGATTAACCATGATTCCAGAAGACTAGTGTGAAGAAGCAAGCTTCCCACTTCTGGATTGACAGGTGATGGCTCAGAGAAAAGAATGAGACGCATGTAATTTTTTTTATATTGCAACTTAGGAACTTGTTTTGCTTGATGATGAATGTTTGTTACAAAGCTTTCTTTTCCTAAACAGAGAGAGTAGATAGGAAAAAATGGGGTTTTATGTTCATTGAAATAATTAAATTAAAAGTTAAAAAAATCAAAATCTATGGTGAAGAATAATTATCATCAGGTGTGTCTTTCTGGAGAGTTTTGTCATCAGACCAAACTATTGATGGGACTAGGAAAAGTAAAGCAGGAGTAGTCTGGGGGTATTCCACTGTTGGATAAATCAGAATAATAAAATTTTCTTTCTTACCAAAAAAAAAATGCCTGCCTATAACTTCCATCCACTTACTTTATTTTGGCTTCCTGAAACACATAGAATAAGCAAAACCTTTGATCCACGATAAGATATTGATCCAGCTAATATACTACCCAAACTTTGGATGAAACATTCCTAATCCCTTCAATCATTCTTCATATGATAAAGTTCCTTTCTCCACATTCCTACAGCCCGAGTAAAATATAATTTATTAATAGAAAGTGTGTTCTATTAACAAAAGATGAGCCTCTCATACATATCTCTGTAATGAAAGACCTCATGACAAAGTTTCCAGGTCTTCCACTATCCAGAGCCCTAAACTGAGGAAGGTGGTAACACAATGGAGCCCCATGTCTGAAATCAGGAAGACTTGAGGTCAAATCTGGCTTCAGACACTACTGGTCATTTAATCTCTGACTCAGTTTCTTCAGCTATAAAATGGGGATAATAACAGAACCTAACTCAGGATTGCGGTGAAGATCAAATGAGATAATGTTTCTTTTAAGCACCTGGCATACGTTAACAGCAATACTATACAATGAACAATTGTGAATGATTTGGTTTTTCTCAGCAATCCAGACAATCCCAAAGGACTCATGATGAAATATGTCATCCTGCTCCAGAAAAAGAACTGATAGAATCTGAATGCAGACCAAAGCATACTATTTTCTGCTTTTCATTTTTTGTCTATTTTATTTGAGTTTTCTTCTATGAAATAACTAATACAGAAGAATATTTTAGCTGATTGCACATGTATAGTCTATATTTTCCCAATTAAAGTCTATGCTTTCCCAAGGGAGGGGGAAAGGGTGAGAGGAAAGGAAAGAATTTGGAACTTGAAAAAAAATTTAAATGAATGTAAAATAATTATTTTTATATATAATTGGAAAAATATTTTTTGGAAAAAAATTTTTAAAAGAACAGAAACCAAAAACATTCATTAGTTCTTTGTAATTTGATTAATGTAGTCCAACATTTCCTGCTTAATAACTATAGATTCAAATAAAATTTTACTTCTTTGAATGCTTTGAAAATTATATAGGGCCTACTATATAGTAATTATATAGGGTCTACTACAAGTACATTCTGCACTGTTTAATGGGCTCTTGTGAGTTCTTTTATATATTTTGCATTGTTTTAGGATGAAATAAAAGCTGTCCTATGCCTGATATATGCATTGCTACCTTGAGTCCTAGTAAGAGATCTGGAGACACACATGATTTTGGTCAGGAGATTGGATCCAATCTATGTAAGCTCAGAGACCAGAGCCACAGCTTTTATTAGCTAATCCTCCTAGCTCTGTCATTCCCAAATTTTATGAATATTTCATGCTTAAAGCTTCATCTTAATTAAAAATCCAAGCCACTTGTGAAAATATTGACCAGGGAAAAAATGAATCACACCACTGGAATACTCTTTCCAGATTCACATTAATCCATTATTCAATATTCTTTGGATAAAATAATTCAGACACTCAGATTTGCAAACATTAGATGTTTGGCATAGATGGAAAAAAATCAAATTACAAATATTGGACACTGGGAAAACAGGTTCATTTGATGCATTGTGGGTGAACCTGTGAATGTGTTTGAAAAGTAATTTCAACCTACATACAAAATTTCCTAAAGAGTACATATCTTTTGATTCATCCAGTCCTATATCTAAAGAGTATTTTTAAAATTTAACATTCTATATGTACAAAAATATTTATAGCACCTCTTTTTGTGGCAGCAAATAAAAGGACATTGAAGGGATGCCTGTCAATTGAAGAATGACTGAATAACTATAGTATACGAATGCAATGTAATACTATTGTATTATGTGAAATAAGGAAATAGATTATTTCAAAGAGACATGGAAAGACTTATATGAGTGGAGGCAGAGCAAAGGAAGCAGAATCAGAACAACTTATATCATAACATCAATATTCTGAAAATGAACAATTTTAAAGAGTTGTATAAAACTGATCAAGAATAGAATGAGCAAAAAATAGAACGATATACAATAAAAACAACACTGTAAAGACAACTTGGAAAGCTGTAAGAACTATGATCAATATGATGACCATTCATAATTCTAAAGGCCAGATGATACTATCCACAATCTGACAGAAAGGTTTAGGGCATAGAGTAAGACATCTATTTTTGTATACAGAAAATGAAGGAATTTATTTTCCTTGAGTATGCACATTTGTTATAAGGAATTTTTTTCATTTATCTTTTTCTCAATGGAGTGGACAATGAGAAGAATAGGAAATCATTTTCTGTTCTTTTTTTTTTAAAAGATCAGTGGGAGGTACTACAGATGCAGAATATTGCATGTCCTTCCAGATGAAGCCAACTATAAATTCTGCTTAATTGTTTTACTTTGTTACCAAAGAGTTCTCACACTGGGTAGAGCCAAGATGGTGGCTTAGTAGCAGCAAAAGCTGAAACCACTGAAAATCCTTCCAAACCAATCTTTAGAAAGCTCCTCAAAAAAAAAAAAAAATAAGCTCCTCAAAACAACAGAAATCAAGAACCAACAGCAAGACAGAGTGACGGGGCTCTCCTACTGAACAAAACTTGAAAGATAGGCAGAGAGTTGATTTTTATGGGATAAGGGGGAACCAGAAGCAAAACTGCACGCAGAGGCATTCTGGCCAACCACCTCACCACCTACTAGTGCCAGGATACAACACGGGGCATTGGCCAACTTTGGGATCCTGGGACCAGGCCCACACCAACAACAGAGCAACCCATACCCCAGACCCAAATTTTGTCCCAGGCCCTAGCACCACCCCACAGTGAAGCCTGGAAATCTATAGCATTTGTCCCTTTCAAGACTGCTCTGTGATAAAGATCTAACTTTGGAGCAAAAGTGCCTTAGAGTCCTTGGAGCCAAGAACAGAGGAGACAGAACCAGTAGCTTTCAGAATTCCCAGTCCACAGGCAAAAAAAGGGGGCTGGGAAAATGAGCAAACATCAAAAGAAACACCTAACTTTAGAAATTTTCTATGAAAACAAAGAGGGAATCAATAGGGGATGGTGAGGTTCAAGCAGTCACATGCAAAACTTCAAGGAAAAATGGAACTTGGTCTCAAGTACTGTAAGAACTCAAAAAGGAATTCAAAAATCAAATAATACAGGTTGAAGAAAAATGAAAAGAAAAATGGGAAAAAGAAATGAAAGTAATACAAAAAGAAAATGACAGCTTAAAAAGCAAAATTGGTCAACTGGAAAAAGAGGCACAAAAATCCAATGAATAAAAGAGTTTCATGAAAAGTAAAATGGACCAAATGGAAAAGAAGGATCAAAAGGCCATGGAAGAAATTCAGTCTTTAAAAGAAGAGTTCTCATAGAGTTGGGAGTGATATTTGTAATATAAAACAAAAGTTTGTTAATAAAACTTTTTTAGATAGAAAAAAGAGAGGAGTGGAAAGAAATTAAAACAAATATATAGGAAGATCACATTTTACTTGACCAATATGTTTCAAGAACTGTTGAAAATCACTCATAATAGAAAACACCATTATTTAATAAATTTCTCTTATATAAACATACCTTGGCACTTCATAACATTTTTTAATCTTTACCTCTGTCTTAGTGTCAGTTCTAAGAAAGAAGAGTGGCAAGGGCTAGGCAACTGGGATGAAATGGTTTGCCCAGGGTCACACAAGTAGGAAATATCTGAGGCCGTATTTGAACCTGGGTCCTCCCAACTCCAGGCCTGGCACTCTATTCAGTGTACTACCTACCTGCCCCACTTGATGACTTTTTTTAGGCTCATCAGATCTACCAGCATTACTACTGTTATACTTTGGGGCCATCATTAGTAACTAAAAAGCATTAATGAAACAAGGAGAAGCATGTCTGATGAAACTTTTTTCTTGAGATGAGAAACAGTCTCGGAGATGAGATGAGAAACAAAAACACACTAGAAATAGTCTTGTGACTTAGAGAAAAGTGATTTTCCAAAAGTTGCACAGAAAATAAATAGGACCTCCAGTACTATATTATAAGATCATAGAATTTAGAGATTAAACTGACAATATAGAGCATGGATTCAAACTCCTCCATCTTATAGATTGAATAGGAAAGAGTGGAGGAAGGCAAAATGTAAGAGGAAGGAACAAATTGTAGTAATTCTTATGAGGTTAATAATATAAAATGTTATAATTTTGTGCTGTATTATATTAAGTTCAGTTAAAAAATAAATATAGTGCAATAAGAAAAATGATAGAATTCACCCAGCTTTAAATACACCTTATGCTATCATCTAGACCACACTTCTCAATCTTGTCCTTAAGAATATCATGAAAGACTTTGTCAGATTCCTTGTTGAGATTCTGACATGTTATTCATACATGATTTTCCTGGCTCAAAAGTCTAGTAAAACTCAATTTAAAAAAAGTAAATAGGAAAATTCAGTGTGATTTGTTCTTAGGAAAGACATTTTGTCTGCTTAGTCCTGACCCCTTCTGTTTCCTTGAGACTAGAAAACCATATACTTAACAATCCATTTAAGATATCAAATACTCGATTTTTATAGAATCTGGAATCCAACTTCTCCCTGAAAATGGAGAAAATTCTGTAATACTTCAGTTATTTAATATCTTTCTCAGTTTTCTTTAAGGAAGATGTAACAAATTTCCAACAAACTTGTTTTTATTGCTCCATTGATTCTGCCAAGAGAAAAGCCAATGTGAAAAGTATAATTAATATACAATACATCCAGAATTATATTTAATAAGATTTATTAATAATAACTAAAATAAAAATCTAGAATAGAAAGGGTGCAGCTTACAGCAAATTTATAAACAATGTGACCGCGCAATGTGGTGGAGAGATTAAAAGGAATTCTGAGAAATACGGAAGGACTTCTGGGGGATGAAGTCCAAGGGTTCAAGATTTCTGTACACCAATATATATATTTTACTGTCTTCTAGGTTCCTATTCCTGCCCATTCTAAACATTAGAGAGAGAAAACATATAGAATTCTATTCATTTGAGTCAATTTAAGAATGGCATTCTCTATTATCCTTTTATAATTTCACTAGAGAATGAGGCACCAATAAAATAAATTCCTACTCTCCTTGTTTTTCCTTGAAAATATCCAATCTCATACCTTTACCCTATGATTCACAGTGCCATCTGCTGGCAAAAAAAGAATCTGAACAGGCAGTTGTTGCTGGGATCATAGCTTTAGAGTTGGAAGGGAATCATCCAGTCTAACAATCTCATTATATACCTAAAGAAAGTGAGGCACATTCAGAAAAAAGAAGTGACTAACCTGAGCTCACATAGGTAGTAGTAACTGATAGAAATTAGATTCAATCTCCTGCCTCTTACTCCAAACTACTGCCGTAACTATCTCATTTTTTTAAAACCCCTACCTTCCTTCCATCTTAGAATCAATACCAGTTCCAAGGCAGAAAAGCAATAAAGGCTAGGCAATGGGTCAAATAGATAGGAAGTGTCTGAGGTCATATTTGAACCTAGGACTTAACAGTCTCCAGGTCTGGCTCTCAATTCACTGAGACACCTAGCTGCCCCCAATATTATCTTATTTTACATATGGAAACAGTCCCAGAGAGAAGTGATTTTCCCAAGGTCACACAAAAAATAAGTAGGAAGCCCAGTACTGGATTAGATGATCAAAGAATTTAGAGATAAAGCTGACAGTAGAGAGCACTGAGTCCAACCTCTTCCCAAGAAGCAGAAATGACTTGTCCAAAGTCTCATGATTAGTAATAGAACAAAGATTACAACCCAGTCCCTCTGACTAAATCCAATGTCCTTTCTTCTGTTCTGTGCTATCATGAAACTCTGATTCTAGTCAAGTTTATAATCTCACTCAACTAAGACCAATTCCATTAATCCTTCTTGTAAACATCCCAATATCCAAAGGGTACAGAATACTTACTAAGAATTTTCCCAAGGGACAAAGAACAAGTTAGAATCACTACCTTTCTCTCCTTGGCCACAAGCAAAGAAATTCTTGGGAGTTTTGTTTCAGGCCAGATCCCATGGGGCCACCAAAGGCTGTGAGTATAAAATCTCAGGTGGATAAACCCATGATCCATTTGTTTGGAATGAAATATTAATAGTACGAATTAGAGGAGTGGTCTCCGAAGTAGGGGACAGAGCCCTTGGAACTGGTGGCTTGTCCAACGAGGGCTATATAATCACTGGAAGATGAATATAGGAATCACATCCCACCCTCCTAGCAGTCAGTCCTGGGGCTTGTCTCTAATAGAAAATCTACCCTTCATTCCTCCAACAGGGATCCACCCTGTTCTCTCACTCTACTTTCCAAGCACTTAATTATTCTCCTTCTGAGCCTGGTGTAGCCTTCTCAAGACAATTATAATCCCCTATATCATACTGGATCGCATCAGAAACTGAAAATTTCTCTCCTACCTACTAGCGTGCCCACACCTTCCCTCAGAGGATTGACTCTACATTCTGGGCCAGGTACTCACAAATAAGAGCCCCAGTCATCTCTTTCTTTTCATTTTAGACAGCTAAGCAACACAGTGGATAGTGCTGGACTTGAGAGGCAGTGGTGTAAGTTCAAATCCAGCTTCCTAGGACTTTGAAGAAGTCACTATGTGAGTCTCAGTTTCCTCATCTATAAAATGAGGATGCTAATAATAGCATTATAGAGTGAGTATAAAATGAGATAATACTTGGAAAGGGTTTTGCAGATCTTAAAGTAATATAAAAATCTTATCATTATCATCATCATTAAGAGAATGAATGACTTAGAAAAGACAGGAATGGATAGTTCTGATCTTCATCATTCTCCCTACCACAAACCTTTCCATCTCCCAAACTCCATAAATATCAAGAACACTGCCATCCCTCTGTTCACCTGGTTTATAAACTCATGTTGTCCATGACAGCACATGAAAGTAATAAATGTTGGAGGGGATGTGGTAAAATTGGGACATTAGTGCATTGTTGGTGGAGTTGTGAATTGATCCAACCATTCTGGATGGCAATTTGGTATTAAGCCCAAAGGGCTTTAAAAGATTGCTTGCCCTTTGATCCAGCCATACCACTGCTGGGTTTACACCCCAAGGAGACCATAAGGGAAAAGACTTATACAAAAATATTTATAACCTTGCTCTTTGTTAAGGCAAAAAATTGGAAAATGAGGGGATGCTCTTTGATTGGGGAATGGCTAAAGACATTCTGGTATCTGCCGGTGATGGAAGACTATTGTGCTAAAAGGAATAATGAACTGGAGGAATTCCATGTGAACTGGAACAACCTCCAGGAATGTGAAAGGAGCAGTGGCACAATCAAAAGTAATGGACTTCTCCACTAGCAGCAATGCAATTATCCAAGACATTTCTGAGGGACTTATGAGAAAGAACTCTATCCACATCCAGAGAAAGAACTTTGGGAGCAGAAACATAGAAGAAAAACAACTGCTTGATCACATGGTTCAATGGGCATATGATTGGAGGTGTAGACTTTAAAAGATCATCCTAGTACAATTATCAATAATATGTGTAACGCAGGGTTGCAGCAAAAGCTCTTGCTTTTGCAAACCAACTGTAGCACCCCTGGCAGTTAGAAGGGATAGAATGTTAACCCTGGGCTCATGAGAAAACCATTAGAGACTGAGTCTATAAATATCTCTGAAGTACCAACTGAAGGGCCTTTTGCTTTGGGGGCATTTTGGGCTTTGTCTGATTTCCCTGGACCTCCCCCTTGACCTCTCCATTGATATCCTGCTATTCCCTGGATTTCCCCATTGGGCCATGGGAGGAAGGGTGATTTGGTGGGTAGAAGTTGTGGGAATTAACTTTTATAGACAGGCAGGAAGAAGCTAAACCAAACCATCACCCTATCTAGCAATCTGCTGAATCTTTACATCAGGACAGGGACATTATCCTTGGCTGAGGGAGTTGGCTCCCTCTGCCTGATCCCCTATTCAGTGACCCCTCCCCCAGTACCAGTTTATCCCTTAGCAGTAGTTACCAAACCCTAATCTCCTTTCCCCTCAGCTTACTCTGGGCAATAATAAATCCCTTTGATTTTTATACAAAGAGTTTCTGGTGAATCATTGTACCCATTAGTAAGGCAAAAGCTGAAGAAGAAAGGGAATAACTTTCTTTGTTTCTTATGGGCAAACCCAGGCATCCATCTTGGGCAGGAAGTGGCCAGCTGTCAGTTCCTATAAGGTTTCTGTCTTCACTGGCCGGCCGGGAGGAGCCTCTTGACTCCTCCCTCAAGGGAGCTTAGAAATAACAGCAGGAGGCTGAATAAACCCTTCAGCCAGACCCATATCACTTCTGGCTGACCAAATTTATCTTATAATGTAGAAGTAGCCTCCCTGCCTGAAGGACCCAGCTTATTCCCCCCAGTACCCTCCTCAAGTACCTAGCCTCAGTGATTAGCCTGATTGATTAGCAGCCCTTCACATATTCCCTATTTATTCCATATCATATTATATTTCCTATTTTATTCTATAACATATCGAAATAGGTCTTGATCAATAACACATGCAAAACCCAGTGGGATTGCTCATTGGCTATGGGAGGGGAGTGAGAGGAGGGGAGAGAAAGAGTATGAATCATATAACCATGGAAAAATTTTCTCAATTAATTAATAAAAATTTTTTTAAAAAAATAATTAAAATCACTCTTCCTGGGGCAGCTGGGTAGCTCAGTGGATTGAGAGCCAGGCCTAGAGACAGGAGGTCCTAGGTTCAAATCCGACCTCAGACACTTCCCAGCTGTGTGACCCTGGGCAAGTCACTTGATCCCCATTGCCTACCCTTACCAATCTTCCACCTATAAGTCAATACACAGAAGTTAAGGGTTTAAAATTTTTTTAAAAATCACTCTTCCTCACTCTCTTTCACCTTATATGTTTAATAAGTTGCCAAACCTTGCTATTCCTATCTCCACAAGATCTCTTCTACCTCTTACCTTCTCTCTTTTCACACAACCAGTATCCTAACTCAGGCCTTTATCCCTATATTCTTCAATGACCTCTTAATCATCTCTTTGCTTCAGATCTCTCCCGTCCTAAATCCTTCCTCTAACAAAATGAATTTTCTAAAGTATTAATGTTATCTTTTACTTCCCTACTCAATAAACTCCAATGAATTGCATATTGGCTTTAAATTGAATGTTATTTCATTTTAATGTCAACCTTTTAAAATTATTATTTTATCTTATAGTGAATATGGTAATCAGTATAGTATTACATGTTTATAATTTATTAATAAAAATGCATGGGAAGATATGCTCAAAAATCTTTTTTATTGAGAAGTGTGCAATTTTAAAAGTTGAAAGACCCCTACTCTAACCAGGGACTTTGTTTTGGACTGTGGTGGATCTGTTCATCTCATCCACTTAAAATGGTTCCAAATGGTTTAAGTTCATCTTTATTCTTATGCTAAGAGAATAAATTCCAACAAGGGAGAACATTCACTAACAAACTTCAAAAATTAAAGTTTTTAATGAAGCTACTCCAAACTCTTCCCTCCGTCTAAAAAGACATTAACTTTTCTTAAACAGAAATTAAATGGAAGGCAGGTCTTCTCCAACATAGAAGAGTGTTAATCAACCCCCAAGTTGACACTGGGGCCCCAGTAACTGAAAGGCATAGCTTATTCACTTACATCAATCTACTTTCTGACAGTGCATGCTGTATTTAGCTTATATTTCTTTGAGGCTCTCTTTTCTTATTACAGAAATCATGTAAATGGGGAAAGATGGGATCCCATTTCAGATGAGCAAAAGATCAATTTTCAGGAGCAGAATCACAGACAGAGGCCACTTAAAAGAGGAGGTGACACAGAATAGGTGCCACTTATAGCCACAGTGTCAAGGTTTCATGTTTCACTGCTTTCTTAGTTCACACAATAATATAGTTTCTAAAAGAGAGAATTGTAGGTAAGATTAATTGGGGTTTTTTTGCAAGAAAAAAGAGAGGTTTTTTTTATCATTTTGTAATTAAGTAGGCAACATGCCAGAAACTCCTCTCTGAACGTCAAAGGGAAAAGTTTATTTTTGCTTTTCAGGCAGTTTAGGAAATAAAATTCAATTTGTCCTTATCTTCTATTTAAAAGGACAAACTATACCAAGAGAGCATATCCATGAAGAAATTTGATTAAGCAGAGAGGTTTAGAGGTGCTAGCCTTGGAGTCAGGATGACTGGTCCTAATATGTATTGGTGTGTGACACTAGACAAGTCATTTAAGTTCTGAGTCTCAGGTTCTTCATCAATCAAAAGGAAAGAACAATTATTTACCTCTCCTCCCTCACAGGAATCTTATGAGAAAAACACTTTGCTAGCCATAAAGCATTATATGTAACAGAAGCTATTAATATCATCATCCTCACCATCATCAACATGTAATAAGATCACTCTAACTACCCTGGGATTTTTTTTTCATTCTTATTATCATGGTCACATTTGAATAAGGGAAGAGGTGATTTTGGAAATTGTCAACTTATATTTACTTAGATAATGGAATATATTTCTCAAATGATCAGTAACACAAGAAAAAAGGTAATCCTATTACCTATCCTTCCTCTACTGATAAGACTGCTCTCTTTCCCTTTTTTAACTTTCCAATTGGTGTTCTGAACTACCTTTAATCCAATTCTCAACAAGTTTTATTAAGCATCTACTCTTGCTAGGCAATGTTCTAAACATTGAGGACACAGACACCAAAACAAAGCAATCCCAGCTCTCAAGAAGCTTACATTCTCCTTGGTGGGGATGGTGAGGGTAAAAGAGAGAGAAACAACTTCATGATGAGAAGTAAAACTATGTGTAATATAATTTTAGGGCTTCATATAGGATATAGAATTTGAGATGAAGCTTCATGAAAACTCAGGATTCCAAGAGATGGAGATGAGAAAGAAAAAAATTCCAGAAAAGGGAGACAAGAAATAGAATGTGTTGAACAGAAAAATACAGTTATCCCTTCTACAACACAGGATTTAGGAGCTGGGGAGTCCACAATCTGGAAAATCGGTGTAAAAATTTTTGGCCCTCCCTTCGGACCAGAGAAGAAGTCTGAATTTTTTTTCTTTTTTTTTTCTTTTTCTATTATGGGGTGTTTACAATACCTTACTGTAAAGCTGAGATTAAGTATACATTTCTGAGTTTCAAACTTTTTCTGGGTCATCTGCTGGCCTTTGTGTGTCATCTGCAGTTTCTACGAAAAAAAACCCAAAATTCTCATTCAATTTCTTTTGCTGATTCACAATATATCAAAACCTTTATAGAGAAAGTCTCAGTGTGGAAGGGATAAATGTATATATGAAGAGGCTGTCCTCCACACTATGAAATGTTTCAGAAATGTTAAGGATAAGAAGTAAGAAAAACTTTGTTAGGGACAATTACCACCTTGTCCTCTCCACGTGTACACACACACACACACACACACACACGACTTCAACTGTACAAATTTATTCCTAGCTATACTATACCTTTGATATTACTTTCCAGTGATGGTGAGTGATAAGACAGTAGGTCCTGAGAATTTTCTTGGTCATATCCAGTAAACAAATGTTGATACAGTTAAACCAAAGGATAGGAGAGTACAATTATTCTATAACTATAGTAAAAGTGGGAATGTCAGATCATTTACAAGGGTGAACAATCTAGGATGACTTTAGTCCATGAAGAGATATTGTTAGGATCTCCTTTTAAGAGTCAGAATGTAGTCCCATTTTATGCCATCCTCATTTAGAGACTGTTGACAGTACCTCCTGGTGTCCTATGGCCACTAGCATGAAGCTATGGCAGAAGAATGGTCATTAGTAATGAAAGAGAGGGCAGCTAGATACCTCAGTGGATTCAGAGCCAAGCCTAAAGATGGGAGCTTTGGGCTTCAAATCTAGTCTCAGACACTTCCTAGTTATGTGACCCTGGGCAAAGTCACTTACCCCCATAGCCAAGCCAATACTGTTCTTCTGCCTTAGAATCAATATACAATTATTGATTCTAAGATGGAAGGTAAAGTTTTTAAAAATAGTAATTAAATGATGTAGCAGTTTTATAGAAGCCCAAACAAGCCATGGAAAATAAATAAATGAATCCTTTTTATTTATATAGTATCTCTTAATGCCACAATTGTGTCTACAGTTTTCTGTGATAAGTAGTTTAGTTAGGTAATATAGCTAAAATGCTTTTAGTTCCTTATACATTCCTAGTATCATTGTCATTGAGATTATTAATCTTATTAAATATTCTACTGCCTTCCACAATGAGTGCTCTGATTTTTTTCTAAAGAACAAAAATCTATAAAATGTAGAAAATGTGTTGACTCATATTTTATTCACATGCCCCATGCACCTCCATGCAATTATCCCCTAATAAGAATTACCATCCAATTATCTATATCACATTTTCTACCTAACATTCCTTAAAGATTCATTATATTTATTGGAACTGATCTTACAGAGTGATTGCCAGCAAAATCAGGAAGTAAAAGGCTCTTAGAACATACCTGGCTTCACCCAAAATTCTGCTATAGTAGAATGGCTCAGAGTTGTACCAATTATGTTTCTTTTTTAATATGGCTTCTAGCCACAACCACAACTCACAAAAGGAAAGAGCACTGAAATGGGAGCCAAGAAAGTCTTATTCTGATTCTGCCACAAACCAGCTGTGTGACCCAGGGCAAGTTACTACTTCACTGGGTCTTGGTTTCTTTAGTGGTTGGATTATGATCCATGTTAACTAAAAAGCTACACATGGAGTTCAAGTATAAATTGGGTTTGACCTGTGTTTGAAACCTAGCTCTTCTGCTTATTATACTCTGTGATCTTAACCTCTCTGGTACTCAGCTTTCTTATCTACAAAATGAAAGGTCAGACTAGAAAGGACTCCAAAGTCTCCTTCAGAACTCATTCAATGCTCATGAACTTCATGATGACTTATAGGCATATGATTAGTGTTGGAGTACTTGGTTTTGCATCTGAGTTCTATTGTTTATTCTTCACATGACCTTGGACAACTTCTTTGATGTTCAGTTTCCTCCTGTCAAAAATGAGAGAATTAGACTCAATGACAGTTAAGATCCTTTCCACTTTATATCTAGGATCCCATGATCACTACGGTCCCTTCTAACTCTGACATTTCATTCAGAGTAGGGCTTCTTAGAGAGACTGAAAAGACTTGAATCTTTTCTGTGCTAAAGTAAAAAAAATAAATCACACTTTCTGAAGTGCCCCGGTTTCTATTACAAAAACATAGTTGTTCTCTGAAAAATGAATCTAGAGTACTCCTGGACAAGAATACAATATTCATTGCCAAGAAGAATTCATGGAATTATAGAATCTCAAAGTTGAAAAGGATCTGTGAAGTCATTGAGTTCAATATTCATCTCAGTTCACAGAGAAGATAAGAAGCAAACTTCTTATTACCTCTTTTTTTTATTTCAATGGGATGAAAGGTGGGAGGTAGTGAAATAGATTGCTGCTCATTAAAAAAAAAGAGAGCGCTGAGGAGGGAGCTATAGATGTAAATTAAACCATGTACTTTCAGATAAGGTCTCCATCCTGTGAGTCTTATTTAATTGTTTTACTTTGTTACAAGAGAACTCTTATGAAGTGAGGGTGGGACACTAATACACTATTGCTAGAACTGTGAGACTGTGAACTGTGAACTTATCCAACCATTTTGGAGGACAATCTGAAATTAAGCCCCAAAGTTATAAAACTCTGTATAGATTTTGACCCAGCATGGGTCTATTTCATAAGGTGATCAGGGGGAAGAAAAAGAATCTCTATATTCAAAAATATTTATAGCAGCTCTCTTTGGGTGGCAAAAACTGGAAATGGAGAGAATGCTCATTATTTGGTGAAAGGCTAAATAAGTTGTGGCATTTGATTATGATGGAATACTACTGCACTATAAAAACTGATGACTAGATTAATTTTGGGAAAATATGGAAAACCAAATGAAATCATAAAGACCAAATTGAACAGAACCAAGAGAACATTATATCCAGCAACTATTGTTTGAGGAATAACATATATTTATATCTTTAGAGAAAGAACTGATAAATAGAAACAAACAAGCTGTATTTTTATATACATGTATTTTTTTTTTTTGTAAATGAGTTCTCTAGTGCAGGGAAGTAAGGGACGAAGGAACATACCTGGGAACTTTAATATTACAAATAAATAACAAACAAATGAAGGGAAGAAAGTGGGGTAATCTATAAATGTAAAAACAAAGCAAGTCAATAAAACTTTTTTTTTAATTAAGAAGGTGATTTAAATATTACCCATGTAATTGGAAGCCTAGACAACAAAGGTGCAGTCCCTAGAGGGTACTCAGTAAGTTCTGCCTGGTACCAACCCACAGTAAGATTTGTTAAATCTACTCCTAGAAATTCATAATGAAGGGGCTCTTTCCATATCTACTTTAGAGGACTATGCAAGTATGCTTACTTTGCTGTCAGCTCACTGTGTGGTTTTAGTTGGCTGATGAGATGGAACTAAATGTGCATCCAGAGATTTGGACTGACAAAATCCCTTCTCTGGAAACTTTTGAGTAGAAAATGAAGAAAGGCTTTGAAATTCATGGTGAGGGGAGAGGTAACAGCTATGGTAGCAGAGACTTGCTGCTACCAATAGCCTATTCTCCCCACCAGGCCACCAAGTGGTCATGAATGCATGGCATTGTCTCTGTTTCTGTCACGGTTGTATTTATTCTTTCTTGATCTTGGGTGAATGGGTATCAGAAATAGAATAGACCAAGTTATGAGCTTATGAGCTTTGAAAGGTTGAAAGAGCTGTGTAACTGGAATCCAAAGAGCACTGCCAATAGCTGCAGGTGCCAAGTCTAACAAGGAGCTAGTCTTGATCCATTTGAACAGTTTATTAACTCAGCAGCTGAGTCACTATTTCTTGCAGACAACAAAAGCAACTCATCAGTCAGCTACATAACACATAGAAGTGAACTTGGTGGAGGGAATGTTTGCTAATAACCATTTTATTTTTTTTTAAACCCTTACCTTCTAATCTTAGAATCAATACTGTATATTGGTGCCAAGGCAGAAGAGTGAGGCAATGGGGGTTAAGTGCCTTGCCCAGGGTCACACAACTAGGAAGTATCTGAGGTCAGATTTGAATCCAAGACCTCCCATCTCTGGTTTTGACTTTCAATCCATTGAGCCACCTACTGTCCCCTGTAGTAACAACTTAAAATTTGCCTTGACTCTCCTGAGGGACCAAGGAGTTAGATAAGAGGTAGTTTCTAATTTTGGAACTTTTGGTCCTTGCTTTACCATAGCAAATTTTGAATGGTTAACTGATATAGAGAAGAGAGTAATTCATTATAAATTATTTTGGGGAAATGTTAACTGACAATTGATACCGGGAGAAACACATTGGTTGGGGGCTTGTGTATTTGATAGACTCTACCCCAACCTCTGGAACCCAAAGAGAAAGTGTAATCAGTCTTGCCTTAGGGACCAAAACTGATAGTACAAATGTGGGCTGGGAACATGATCTCTAGGTTTATGCATTATATTCAATCCAACTCCATTTTATAAATTAAGAAACTAAGATACAGAGAGGACTTGCTCCATATCACAGGGATAATAGCAGGCAAATCTAAGTTCCTGACTCCATGTCCAGCCAGCTACTATGCTATGATATAGAGGGAGCTAGCTGTCTTTGTATCTCTTTTATGGGAGTTTAGTTAAAGAGTAAGAAAAAATCACTTAATCACAAACACCACTGACATTTATGAAGTTTAAGGGTTCTTAATGTAGCCTCTCTGAACTTTTAAAAATATATATTGACAATGATTTCTATAGAATTACTTTTCTTTTTAATTCTATGTATGGTATATTTTAAATTTTTCTGTCTTTTTTTTTCACCTATGTCTGATTCTTCACGATATCATTTGGGATTTAATTGGCAAAAATCCTGGAGTGGTTTTTCATTTTCTTTTCTAGCTTATTTTACAGATGAGGAAACTGAAGAAAACAGGGTTAAGTAACTTGATCTGAGGCCAGATTTGAACTCAAAAAGATGAGTCTTTCTGACTCCCAACCCAGCATTCTATCTACTGTGCCATCCTTTACATTATTCTGGGGCAGCTAGGTGACTCAGAGGATAGAGTCAGATTCAGAGACAGGAGGTCCTGGTTTCAAAGGTATTCTCAGACACTTCCTAGGTGTGTGACCCTGGGCAAGTCACTTAATCCCATGGCCTAGTCCTTACCATTCTTTTGCCCTAGAATCAATTCTAAAATGGAAGGTAGGGGTTTAAAAAAACAAACATTATTCTGAGAAGGGGTTCTTAGGTTTAACCAGGCTGCCAATGAATTTTGTGATAACATCAAGTCAAATCCAATCAGGTAGTATAGATTTTTACCTACCACTGACATATGGTAGTATTACAGTGTAGAGCCCCAAGGATAGGGAGGATCCAGGAGCTGCTAAACACTAATTATCACAGTCTGGAGGTAAAGGGCACCTTGACCCAATACCCTCATTTTACAGTTGGAAAAACTAAGGTCTAAAAGGGTCAGGGAACACACCCCAAATCTCAAAGCTGCTAAGTACCTACCACAGTCAGAGGACTTCAATCCAAGTCCTCTGACTCCAAAGCCAGCATTCTTTCCACTATCCATTACTGTCTTTTCCCAGTCAAAATCACTTGGCTCCATACCTCCCCTTTTCAATGGTTGTTAAAATGAAAGAATTTTGCAAATCTTAAAGCAGTCGTGGGCTAGAGCAAGCACACTGTAAAAATCTCAGTGCTAGCATTTTCACCTTGGAAATCTGTAAATGCTACAAATGAGAGCTTGTTTTGTTGTGTCTAGACATAAGAAAGTGATGGAGAAAATGTTAATCATGCAGATTAAGCTTAAAAGTGTGTGGTGGTACATTTTTTCCCAGAGGGCTAGCTATTAAACATTTGTCAGCATATTTCTACTGAAAATACCATGTAAGTGGGAGCTATTAGCATGACTCCAGGTGGGGAAGAAGAATCATTTTTATGTCACCAAATTCCCCATGGATCTCAGCACCCTAAATACAGATGAATATTTTCCATGAAGGACTTTGTTTTCTTGCCTTTTAAAAAAAAAATCTTCACCTTCTCTCTTATTACAAATTTTTTTTTCAAAAAACTATTTAATTAATTAATTTAGAATATTTTTCCATGGTTACATGATTTGGGTTCTTTTCCTCCCCTCTTCCCTCCCCCTCTGGGAGCCCATGAACAATTCCACTGGGTTTTACATGTGTCATTGATCAAGACCTATTTTCATATTATTAATATTTGCATTAGGGTGATCTCTTAGAGTTTACATCCCCAATCATATCCCCATCGAACCATGTAATCAATCATATGTTTTTCTTCTTTGTTTCTACTCCCTCAGTTCTTTCTGTAGATGTGGATAGCATTCTTTCTCACAAGTCCTTCAGAATTGTCCTGGGTCATTTTATTGCTGCTAGTAGAGAAGTCCATTGTGTTTGATTGTACCACATATCAGTCTCTGTGTACAATGTTCTCCCAGTTTTGCTCCTTTCACTCTACAACAATTCCTGGAGGTCTTTCCAGTTCCCATGGAATTGCTTCAGTTTATTATTCCTTTCAACACAATAGTATTCCATCACCAGCAGATACCACAATTTACTGAGCCATTCCCCAATTGATGGATACCCCTTCATTTCCTGACTTTTTGCCACCACAAAGAGTACAGCTATAAATATTTTTCTACAGCCTTTTTTTCTTATTATCTTTTGGGGGTACAAACCCAGAAGTGGAACCGCTGGATCAAAGGGCAGGCAGTCTTTTAAAGCCCTTTGGGCATGTTCCAAATTGCCTTCCAGAATGGTTGGATAAATTCACAACTCCACCAGCAATGCATTAGTGTCTCAATTTTGCCACATCCCCTCCAACATTTATTACTTTCCTTTGCTGTCATATTGGCCAATCTGCTAAGTTGTGAGGTGGTACCTCAGAGTTGTTTTGATTTGTATTTCTCTAATTATGAGAGATTTAGAACACTTTTTCATGTGCTTATTGATAGTTTTAATTTCCTTATCTGAAAACTGCCTATTCATGTCCCTTGTCCATTTATCAATTGGGGAATAGCTTAATTTTTTTGTATAATTGATTTAGCTCCTTATAAATTTGAGTAATTAGACCTTTGTCAGAGGTTTTTGTTATAAAGATTTTTTTCCAATTTGTTGCTTCCCTTCTAATTTTGGTTGCATTGGTTTTGTTTGTACAAAAACTTTTTAATTTAATATAATCAAAATTATTCATTTTAAATGTTGTAATATTATCTCAGAAAAAAAATGTAATTCTTTCCTTTCCCATAGATCTGACAGGTATACTATTCTATGTTTACCTAATTTACTTATATTTTCCTTCTTTATATTTAAGTCATTTACCCATTCTGAATTTATCTTGGTATAGGGTGTGAGATGCTGATCTAGACCTAATCTCTCCCATACTGTTTTCCAATTTTCCCAGCAGTTTTTGTCAAATAGTGGGTTCTTGTCCCAAAAGCTGGGATCTTTGGGTTTATCAAAGTACACTATCTTGCTGAGGTCATTTACCTCTAGTCTATTCCACTAATCCTCCCTTCTGTCTCTTAGCCAGTACCATATTGTTCTGATGACTGCTGCTTTAAATTACAGTTTAAGGTCTGGTACTGTTAGGCCCCCATCCTTCACTTTTTTTTGATCTTTCGTTCTTCCAAATGAACTTTGTTATAATTTTTTTCTATTCAATAAAAAAGTTTCTTGGTTGTTTGATAGGTATGTCACTGAATAAGTTAATTTCAGTAGGATTGTCATTTTTATTATATTAACTCACTCTACCCATGAGTAATTAGTGTTTTTCCAATTATTTAGATCTAGTTTTAATTGTGCAGAAAGTATTTTGTAGTTGTGTTCATATAATTCCTGTGTTTGCTTTGGAAAAGAGATTCCTAAATATTTTATATTGTCTAGGGCAGTGATGGGCAAACTACAGCCTGCAGGCCAGATGCAGCCGCCCTAAATGTTCTCTCCAGCCCATGCCATTATTCCTAATCTGACAAATACAATGAGTAGGATACAATACAATGAAACTTCAAAAGAGTTGCCTTAGAAACAGACTGATAGATGAGCATTTCCTTTCCTTTGGCCCCCTCTTTAAAAAGTTTGCCCATCACTGTAGGGTGATTTTAAATAGAATTTCTCTTTCTAACTTTTTGCTGCTGAGTTATGTTGGAAATATATAGAAATGCTAATGATTTATGGGGGTTTATTTTTTATCCTACAACTTTGCTAAAGTTGTTAATTATTTCCACTAGCTTTTTAGTTGATTCTCTAGGATTCTTTAAATATGCCATCACATCATCTGCAAAGAGTAATCGTTTAGTCTCCTCATTGCCTACTTTAATCTCTTCAATTTCTTTTTCTTCTCTAATTGCTACTGATAGCGTTTCTAGTACAAGTTAAATAATAGAGGTAATAATGGGCATTCTTGCTTCACTCCTAATCTTATTGGGAATTCTTCTAACTTATCCCCATGGCAGATGATACTTGCTGATGGTTTTTAAATATATACTGTTTATTATTTTTCGGAAAGGCTCTATACTTTCTAGTGTTTTCTATAGAAATGAATGTTGTATTTTGGCAAAGGCTATTTCTGCATCTAATGAGATAACCATGTGGTTTCTGTTGGTTTGGTTGTTGTTATGGCCAATTATGTAGATGGTTTTCTTAATATTAAACCATCCTTGCATTCCTGGTATAAATCTCACCTGATCATAGTGAATAATCCTCCTGATAACTTGCTGGAGTCTTTTTGCTAGTGTCATATTTAAGATTTTTGCATCTGTGTTCATTAAGGAGATTGGTCTATAGTTTTCTTTCTCCATTTTTGGTCTGCCTAGCTTTGGAATCAGTACCATATTTGTATCATAATAGGAAATTGGCAAAACCCCTTCTTTGCTTATTTTGACAAATAATTTGTGTAGCATTCTGATTAGTTGTTCTTTATGTTTAATAGAATTCACTTGTGAATCCATCTGGCCCTGGAGATTTTTTTCTTAGAGAGTTCCTTGAAGCCTTGTCCAATTTCTTTTTCTGAGATGGGATTACTTAAGTATAATATTTCTTCTTTTGTTAACATAGGCAATTTATATTTTTTTAAATATTCACCCATTTTACCTAGATTGTCATATTAATTGCCATATAATTGGACAAAATAGCTCTTAATAATTGTCTTAATTTTCTATTCATTAAAAGTGAGATCATCCTTTTCAGTTTTGATACTGTTAGCTTGATTCTTTTCTTTTTAATTAGATTAAAAATACTTTATCTATTTTATTTGGTTTTTTCAAAGTACCAGCTCCTAGTCTTGTTTATTAATTATAGTTCTTTCACTTTCAATTTTATTAATCTTTCCTTTGATTTTTATGATTTCCAATTTAGTTTTTATCTGGGGATTTTTAATTTGCTCTCTTTCTAGTTTTTTAAGTTGCACGCTCAATTCATTGGCCTCTTCCCTCTCTGATTTGTTGATATATGCACTCAGGAATATAAATTTTCCCCTGAGTACTGCTTTGGTTGCATCCTATAGATTTTGATAAGTCATTTCTTCATTGCCATAATCTTCAACGAAATCAGTAATTCTTTCTTTGATTTGTTCTTTGACCTACCAGTTTTGAAGAATTAAATCATTTAGTTTCCAATTAATTTTAAATCTTTCTTTCCACAAGCCCTTATTGATTATGATTTTTATTGCATCTGAAAATTTGCATTTATTATTTCTGTTTTTCTACATTTGTTTGCAATGTTTTTGTGCCTTAGTACATGGTCAATCTTTGTATATATGTGCCATGTGCTGCTGAAAAGAAGGTATACACCTTTTTATCCCTATTTCTTTTTTCTCCAGATACCTATTAGCTCTATTTTTTCTAATATTTCATTCACTTTCCTCATTTTCTTCTTATCTATTTTTTGATTTGATTTATCTAGTTCTGATAGAGGAAGGTTGAGGTCCCCCACTGGTATGGTTTTACTATCTATTTCCTCCTTAAGTACCTTTAGTTTCTCCTTTAGAAATGTGAATGCTGTACCATTTGGTGCATTTTTGTTGTGTACTGATATTTCTTCATTATTTATACTGCCTTTCATCAAGATGTAATTACCTTTCTTATCTCTTTTAATGAGATCTATTTTTGCTTTAGCTTTGTCTGAGATCATATTGCTATTCCTGACTTCTTTGTATCAGTTGTGTTCCAATAAATTCTGCTCCACCCTCTAATCTTTACCCTGTGTATGACTACCTGCATCAAGTGTGTTCCTTGTAGACAACATATGGTAGGGTTCTGTTTTTTAATCCATTCTGTTATCTGCTTCCTTTTTATTGGTGAGTTTATCCCATTCACATTTACAGTGTATTCCCCTCCATTTTGACTTCCTCCTTTGATTCTGACTTTTCTCTTATCCCTCTTAGTCCCCCTTCCAACTTTTTACTTTTAGTCAGTCTCCCCCCTTTCCCATCCCTAATGTTATTCCCCTTCTGACACCCTCCCCTCTTATTTATTCCCCTCTTACTATAGTGCCTTTTAAACAACATCCCAACCTCTCCCTCCCTTGTATTTCTCCCCTCCCCACCAGCCTATTTATTACCTTCTACTTCTCTATAAAGCACAATACAATTTTCTGCCCCAATGGATCTGATTGGTCTTCCCTCTTTGAGTCAATTTCAATGTGTATAAGATTTAAGTACTGCCTGTCACCAACCTCTTCCACTCTGCCATTGTATTGGTCTTCTCCCCTAATCCCCCCATGCGCTTCTTTATGAAATTCTTAAATTGTCTCTCCTGGATCTATTTTCTAGGTCTGATGTTTTATCAATGAGGTATTTCATATTTTCCTCAATTTTTTCATTCTTTTAATTTTGTTTTATAGATTTTTATTGCCTTGTGAAGTCATTTGCTTCTAGTTCTTAGATTCAAATTTTTAAAGACTGAATTTCATGCCTGGCATTTTGGTCATCCTTTTCCTTTTTGGTCTGTTTTCCTTTGTAGGTCAACTTTCACTTTCTTTGCCTCATTTTCAAGCTGGTCAATTCTGGCTTTTAAGCCCCTATTTTCTTGTTTTAGTTCATGTGCCTCTGTTTCCAGATGACTGATTTTGCTTTTTAAGTTCTTTTTCCAATTTTCTTCAGCCTTTCTTAATTGTTTTTTGAATTGGGTTTTGAGTTCTTATAAAACCTGTGTCCAATTTACTGGCATTCCTAAGTTTTTGCTTGGTGTTCACTGGTCTTCCTGTACCATTTGTTCTTTGTTCATTACCTGGATAGAAGCTGTCATTTATAATTTCTTTTTCTGTTGTTAACTCATATTTTTTTTTCCTTCTTCCTACCCTCATTCTCCACATTGGCTGTATTCTCACTCCTCTATTTATTTGCTGGACCTGTGGGTTTGGGCTATTCTGTCCTGAAGGGACTTTTTCTCTGCTCTGCTGATAAACTGGATTAGGCTGATAGAGCTGACCTGTTGTATTAATGAGCCCTGAGGCCAGATCTTCCTCAGCTGCCAGAAGAAACTGAAGGTGAATGTGAAAGTGTAGAGGCTGAAGGTAATTACCCTCATCCTTCTCTCTACTCCTTTCTACCAGGCGCCTCCCTGCCAGCTGCCAGGTTAGACCCCTGAGCTTCCTGTGGTGGTACCAGGGCATTCTTTTGCAGTTGCAGCCTTTCCCCTGGGATCTCAGTCATCTAGATCCTTACTGCAGGTCTCAGCTGAGTAGGTAGGGGAGAAGTGTTAGAGATTGAGCTTCCTTGCCCTCTGAAGGCTTCTTATCTGCACTGTTAATAGACTAGATTAAGCAGGTCAAACTGATCTACAGAGTAGGATGTGCCCTGAGGCCAAACCTCCAGAGGCAGAGGCCCAGGATGGAGAAGTACTAACTGAAGGCTATAACCAGGCTGCCCTCTTCTCTGCCCCTCTCTTCCAGCTGCTTCCCTGTTAGCTGTGGTCAGAGCCCTGAGCTTCCAGTAGCTGTGGTAGCAAGGCACTCCCTCTAGGCTGGAGCTATCACCCTGAGATCCCAGCAACTGCCTAAGTCTTAGCACAGTAGGTGGGGGAAGGGTCCTGGGACCTTCCTTCTTTCTTTTCCTTAAACCTGAAAATTCAACCTTCTCTGTATACCTTTTAAGTTGAATAGGGCAGGAGGGTGTCTGGGCTCTGTCCTGTTGTTGGATTTGGTTTTGTGTCCCCTTTGAAGCACTTTGTTTTTGATTGGTCTGAAAAGGTTTTCACAAAGAACTTGACTTTTGCTATTTATAAACCACTATCTTGACTCTGCCTCTTCTTATTATGAATTCTAAGAGAGAAGACAAACAAGGAATAGGCAATTGGGGTGAAGTGACTTGCCTAGGATTACAAACTGAGAAGTGTCTTGAGGCCACATTTGAACCTAAGTCCTCCTAACTCCAAGCTTGGCACTCTATCTACTGTGGTACCTAGCTGCCCCTTTTCCTTGCCTTTTGAATGCTTTTAAAATTATTACTCAATCATTCTGTCTGTCTCCTCAACACTCCTCCTCCTCCCTCATAGCTCTTCCCGCTACTTGACTGATCTTGTTGGTTTTCTCCTTTACTGTTTTATTAGCATGGATTCTAAGGTGCCAGAATGGATCCTAGAGATCATCTATTTCGACTTCCTCATTTTACAAATGAGGAAATTGAGACTCGGAGAGAATAACTGACTTATCCATGATTATACATGGAGAATATAACCAGGTCTTTTGACTCTAAATTCAGAATATATGTTCCTTCCTCATAACCACTTTCTACCTCCTGTTCTCATCATTTCTGATCTCCATTGTCTCATTCTTTATTTTTCTTCTTTCCACATTGCCCTGTTCATCTTTGTTTTGGCATGCATAGGCCTGGATTTTCTGGCCATTGCCAATTAATAAGAGCAGTCTTGGCTTCTGGCCAACAAACTTGCTGATAATATCACATCTGTAAAATCCAGATCTTTAGCTCTCAGTGGGGCACACTCTGAGGCTTCTTTGTTAATAATAATAGCTAGCATTTACATAGGGTTTTAAAGTTTGCAGAAATTTGGAACCATGCCTAAAGGGCCATAAAACTATGCATACCCTTTGACCCAGAAATACCACTACAGAAGCTATATCCCATAAAGATCAAGGATAGGGGGGAAAGAACCTGCTTGTTTAAAAATATTTTTAGCTACTCTTTTTGTAGCAAAAAATGTATAAACTGAGGGCATGTCCATTAGTTGGGGAAATGGCTGAACAAGCTGTGATATATGGTTGTAATGAAAAACTATGGCACTATAGTAAATGATGAACAGAATGAGTTTGGAAAAAAATGGAAACACATGAATTGATACAAAGTGAAGTGAATAGAACCTGGAGGACAGTGTATACAATAACAGAAATACTGTATGATGATCAACTGTGAAGGACTAAACTATTATCAACAAATTAAGATTCTAAGATAACCTAAGGGGTTCATGATAAAAAATAAAAATACTACAGCCACGGCCACAGCCAAGAAGGAATATTGGGATCTGATTGTAGATCAAAGCATGCCATCCTTCACTTTATTTCCTTCATGAGGTTTTTTTTTATTGTATGTGTGGTATGTGTCTTCAATCATAATTTGGGGAATATACAAATACATATTTCATGAAAGCACTGGTTTAATATATATCAGACGATTTACCCCCTCTGCAAGGGGGGGAAGAAAAAAGGGGAAGAATTTGAATCTCAAAATGTCAGAAAACAATTGTCAAAAATTATTTCTACATGTAATTGAAATAAAATTTAACTTAAAAATGTTAAATTAAAATTTGCAAAGAATTTTACAAATATCTCATCTGATCCTCACAGCAATCTTGGGAGACAGGTGTTATTATTTTCCCATTTTTACAAATAAGGAAGCTGAGACAAAAAGTAGGCTAAGTGAATTGGCTAGTCAGTGTCAAACAGCTAATAAGTGTGTGAGGTTAGATTTGAACTCCAGTTTTCCTGACTCTAGGCATAATGTTAAATCTACTGTATCAATTAGATGCCTTTGTTGATGTCTGAATTTATTACTAGATATACCCAGGCCTAATGTCCACCACCAAAGTTTCAGTGGGTGAGCAGAGCTGGGGTAGGGTAGGAGGAGAGAGAGAATGATACTTGCTTAAAAGAGTGGACCAAAAATCAATTAATATGAAAGAAATTCACAGTAGTGAAATAAGAAGTAAGCTAAACTCACTCCCACCTTCACCTCCCTTTTACCACCTCAAATCAACAAAAAAAGGAATCCTGTGGTGCAGTTAAAAGGATAACAATAAGAAGGGAAATGAAACTAGGTATCATACCTTAATTCTTTATGAAAAAATGATAGAAGACCACCTCACCAGCTTGCCAGATTCTACTGATACTCTCCTCACACTGCTCTCTGCCTCAGTAGTTGTCTGGTGTTTGAAGCACTGAATCCTCCCTGGCTGTTACAAGGCTAAGATTGAACTTTTAGAATTAACCCATTGGAGTATACATCCCAGAATTTTTTTCCTTTGTAAAACTATATTATATATATTAGATATATAGTCATTTTTAAAAGAGTATATAGGCTTCATCAGATTGCCAAAGGGGTCCAAGACACCAAAAGGCTTGAGAAGATTGAGATCCCTGAAGTCACCTAACCCTGGGGAAGTAAGGGGGGGAGGGGGATTACATTATAGTGGATATAACAGAGAAAAGCCAACATTCATATGTAGGGATGAGGGTTATAAAAATGTGACCAAGTTTGTGCTTGGAGAATGAGGAACTGGAAATCCAAGATGTTTACGGAGAAGTAGTGAGGAGTTGAGATCAGATTAAGGTGAAAAAGAATATTGAGAGACAGATATTAATTTATTGGGGAAAATGGATAGTTTTGACAACAATAATGTTTTCTGCTGAATGGAATGGTTTTAAAGAAGAATTGGTTCCTGAATGACCAAGAGCAAAAGGAAAGTTTGATAATCAACCAACTCCTCCTTCTATTGCTGAGTCTGAGGGTGTGAGAGAGAGAGCCAGGAGAGAATGGTAAGAAATTTGATGTCTTCAGAAGAAGGCAATGTTTCAGAAAGCAAGAGAAGGCGAAAAAAATGAGAGAGAAAGATGTAGGATGAAGGGGCATTTGTTAACAGTTAGAAAAGTTATAGAGGGCAGAGGTATAAGGCATGAAGTGTCAGAATGACAACAGGGATGTGCTGGTAAATGTTTAACTACAAGCTTTCCAAAACTCATGACACATTTTTAATTTTAATTTACATGATTAGAATTTTCTCCATCACTTCCTTAAATGTAGACAATCAACAAAACAATAAAGTAATTTGTAGCCCATTTACAAGGCATAAAATTTTTATTTCAGTATGAGCTGGTTCTGGTACACCCCTAGAGGGTAGTCTCTGGATTGCAGGCAGGAAGAAGAAATCCCCTTTGTTCAAGGAAGTGGTTCCTCCAGATTTCAGCACCTGAACAAAGCCCAAGCTGCCCTACCGTAGTTACAGCTGTGGTTCTAGATATTTAAGGAAATGAGATATTTAAGTTATGTTACAATATTTAGTTATCTCACTGACCAGTGAGAAGAGACCATTTCTCTTCCTTTTTACTCCTCTAATTATCATTTCTTTCTTAGGTCTCTGCCATTGTTTTAGAAGGTGAATTATGCATTCCCCCACCTGTAACCTTAGATACTTGGTAGCTTTGTTTTAGGATGTTGGTGTGGGAGAATGAGTGAAAAGGTCATGGGAAAAAAGAAATCTGGGCTATGTAATTTCCTATTAAAAGCATCTAAAGCAGCTAGAGTTGGAAAGAGACACAGAGTCTTGGAGATCATGCATTTCAACTCTATGAATGGCCTTTTATATTTAACAACAGAAATGTCTGTGTGCTTGTTACTCTAAGGGGTTTCCAAACTCGGTGTAGCAATGCTTGACTTCTTTATTTTTGAAAAATGGCCATGCCTCCTCCACTTTTCAGAAAACAATCTATGCAAATAACTTCCCTGGCTTATTTATTCAAGCAAAATTGAAAACCATTATACTTTTTAAAAACAAATTGTAAACATACACTATATTTTTTCTTGGACTAGGTTTGTGATTTTATTAATATAGGGAACTTCCTCCTCAATGAGAAAAACCCCTCAATTATTACAGGCCAGCCTACAAGTTATAGTCCTAGTTGCCTGGGGGACTAGGAGGTTAGGTGATTTGCACATCACCTGTGTGGGAGCCAAATCTTCTATCAGAACTTCTTGACTCCTCACCTGGGAGTGCACCATATGGGGTAGCTAGTTAGCTCAGTGGATAGAGAGGCAGCTTGGAGACAAGAGAACCCGGGTTCAAATCAGATTTCAGACACTTCCTAGCTATGTGACCCTGGGCAAACAACTTCACCTCAACTGCCTTTCTCTTACCCCTCTTTCGGCTTGGAATCAATACTTAGTACTAATTCTAACATAGAAGGTGAGGGTTGTTTGTTTGTTTTTTACTTTTCTTTTTATTTTATTCCAGTAACAAATTTACACAAAAGTTTTTCAAGGTTACATGTTTCATGTTGTCTCCCTTCTCTCCTCCTGGCATAGACAAGCAATTCCACTGCGTTTTACATGTATCATCACTCAAAACCAATTTCCATATGGTTCATTTTTGTAATAGAGCAGTCTTTTATTTATTTTTTAAAGATCAATTAATTAATTAAGAATATTTTCCATGGTTACATGATTCGTGTTCTTTCCCTCCCCTCCTCTCACCCCACTCCCATAGCCAAAGAAAGCAATTCCACTGGGTTTTACATGTGTCGTTGATTAAGACCTACTTCCATATTATTGATATTTGTAATAGGGTGATTGTTTAGAATCTACATCCCAAATCATATCCCCATTGACCCATGTGGTCAAGCAGTTGTTTTTCTTCTGTGTTTCTACTCCCACAATTCTTTTTTTTTTTAAACCCTTGTACTTTGGTGTATTGTCTCTTAGGTGGAAGATTGGTAAGGGTGGGCAATGGGGACCAAGTGACCCGCCCAGGGTCACACAGCTGGGAAGTGGCTGAGGCCGGGTTTGAACCTAGGACCTCCTGTCTCTAGGCCTGACTATCACTCCACTGAGCTACCCAGCTGCCCCCTCACAATTCTTTTAAAACAAAAACCCAAATCACATACAAAACATATACTGTAATACATATATTAAAAAATAAATTAAAAGCACTACGCACTTTTCTCACCATCTCTGAGATCCTCTTGTTCAAACTTCTTATTTCAAGGTTAAAAAAAATGTGAGGACGAGATTTAGGAATTTGGCCAAGGTCCCATAGGGAGCAAGTAAATGGGAAAACCAGCATTTGAATCTTAAAAATTAATATTTTCTTCTTCTTACTCTGTGCCTAGGATTTCATTCATGGATTCTGATGCCAGCTCCAGTATCCTTCCTACTGTACTAGTTTGTCTTGCAAAGGTGACAGGAAAGGCATAAACATAGTTCAAACCTATTTTTACATCTCCAGCATAACTGGAACTAAGTCTAAGAAAAATGCATGAGTTTGAGTAGAGCCTTGGCTTTCCAGAACCTATCTATATTCAAGAGCAATTCTTTTTTTTTTCATTTTTCAGAAACTTTAATGATGCTATTATTTGGAACAGATAGATTTGATCTGTTTAATCACAGAAATCACAAAGTAATACCTAGCCCCTGGGGCAAACAGGTACTTCTCGATGAAGAGGATTCATAGATAATCATTTTATGTGTGAGAGTACATACAAATATGGGTCATTCTTGCTGAAAAATTATTTAATTCTTGTAAAACTATTTTCTTATATATTCGAGACTGCTTAAATATTCATTTTAATTTACTTTCATGATTTTACATAATTTGCATAATTGTTATTTACATTTTATATATATACATAAAATTTATATATATACATAAAATACATAAAACCAATTTACATGATTTACATAATTGTTCATGATACATAATGACTTTGCTCAAACAAAATAGAGCTTTGTATAAGGTTAAGCAGCATTGTCCATTCATCTGGAGAGAACAATGAAATCAGAGAGTATGCCTCCAACAGTACTGTTAATAATTGCCAAAAGAGTGGAGAGTGAAATTGTCATTAATGAAGTTCCATGGGGAGGAGGTCACACAGACATAGAAAGAGATAGAGACAGTGAGACAGAGATAGAAAAAAAGAAAGAGACATAAAGAGAGAAAGGTAGAGATAGAGGTAGTGAGAGACAAAAGAGACACTGAACGAAAGACAGAGAGGCAGAGAGAGAAATGGAGAAAGAGAACAAGGGAACTAGAGACAATGAGAGAAAGAGAGAAAGAGAGAGAGAGAGAGAGAGAGAGAGAGAGAGAGAGAGAGAGAGAGA
>NC_058133.1:411893337-411959403 GCF_016433145.1 Gracilinanus agilis | reverse complement strand
GAGAGAGAGAGAGAGAGAGAGAGAGAGAGAGAGAGAGAGAGAGAGAGAGAGAGAGAGAGGTAAGAGAGAGATAAGAGAGAGTAGAGAGAAAGCGAGAGATGAGAGATAAGAGGGTTGAGAGAGAGAGAGAGAGAGAGAGAGAGAGAGAGAGATAAGAGAGACTTAAGAGAGAGATATAAGAGATGAGAGAAAGAAAGAGAAAGATAAGAGAGAAAGAGATAAGAAAGAGAAAGAGAGATGAGAGAGATATGAGGAAGATAAAAGAGATAAGATAGACATAAAAGAGAGAAAGAAAGATGAAAGAGGAGTGTGATAAGAGAGACAAGAGAGTTAAGAGAGAGGAAGAAAGGTAAGAGAGATAAGGGGCAGCTGGATAGCTCAGTGGATTGAGAGTCAGGCCTAGAGACAGGAGGTCCTAGGTTCAAATCCGTCCTCAGCCACTTCCCAGCTGTGTGACCCTGGGCAAGTCACTTGACCCCCATTGCCCACCCTTACCAATCTTCCACCTATGAGACAATACACCGAAGTACAAGGGTTTAAAAAAAAGAGATAAAAGGGATAAGAGAGAGGAAGAGAGAAGAGAGAAAATATAGCCTGAACAATATAGGCACTTAGAAGCATTGGATTAAATTTGAATGTTTCTGAATCCTGGTTTGGATTCAGACTTCTTCCAGTACTGTATTTTTGTCTCTATGCAAAGGAACATAAGTTGAGATGGAGAAACCTTAGAGATCATCTAATTCAATGCCCTCATTTTTTTACAGATGAAGAAAAAGAAGTTCATTTAGTTAAGAGATTTCTTCAAAGTTCTCAAATGCCAGAACTGCTATTTTGTTCCCAGACTTCTGATTCTATATCTGGACCTCTTTTCTTTCTTTTTTTTAAACCCTTTCCCTCCATATTAGATTCATATGTGTATTGTTTCCAAAGCATAAAAGCAGTTAGGGCTTGAAAATGGGAGTCAAGTGACTTGCCCAGGGTCTCACATCAAGGAAGTGTCTGAGGCCAGATTTCAACCCAGGACCTCCTGAATCTACTCCTGGCTCTCAATCCATTGAGCCACTTAGCTTCCCTCTCCCTTTCCACTGAAATGGACTTTCCTTATACCTCAGCCTTTCTTCAATACCTTAGATTTCAATGACTTTTTGCTTTATCTCCTCTAAAGAAAATTGTAAATGGAGGAAAACTGTTTTATTTACTGATGTCTTTAAAAAACCATTTTTATTGCAAATATGAATAATATAGAAATAGTTTTGAACAATGACACATATATAACCCAGTGGAATTGCTTGCCAACTCTGGGAGGGTGCATGGAAGAGGGCTAGGAAAAATCATGAATCATGGAACCAAGGAAAAATATTCTAAATAAACAAATTTTTATAAACCATTTTTACTTTAATAATTTTTGCAAGTATGATAGAAACAAACTGCAAATGGCATTTAAAGACAAACTGGAATTTCTCCTTCTGATTCTACCATAGCAAAGTATCTCTATGACTTCAGCTCGAGAGTTATGGGCCAGTTTGATATCAAAAGTTCTTCTCAGAACTTTCGTGATTTTTATCAACTGCCTGGACTGTGTAATCTAAACAAAGATGCAGTCTTAGTTTCTCAGAATAATAGAATATCACAATCAAGAGGGACCTTAATGGTCACTCAGCCCAGTCAACACCTGACCAAGAATCCCCTTCAATAATTTTCCTAACATGTAATCATCCAGACTTTGCATATATATATATATGTATGTATGTATGTATGTGTATATATATGTATATATATATACACACACACACAGTGGTGGGCCTGCTTGCCTCAAGTCTCTCCATATCCCAATATAGCCTTCATTCAACTACTAAAGTGATTTTCCTAATGTCACTCCTCTGCTCAATAAACTCTAGTGCCTCCCTATCACCTCCTGGATCAACGTGTTGTTTGGCACCAAAAGCCATGCATCACCTAGCCCTGTCCTACTTTTCCAATCTTCCTATACCTTACTCACACACCACCACATACTCTTCAATCCAATGATACTGACCTTCAGGCTGTTCCACAAACAAAACATTTCATCTCTTGGCTCTCGACACTTTTTCTAGCTATTCCCCTCAAGCCTGAAAAATTCTCTCTCCTCAACACTACCTACTGACTTCCCTGGCTTTCATTCAGTCCCAATTAACATCACATCTTTTATAAGAAGCTTTTCCCAAACTATTAATTCTAGTATTTTCCATCTGTTAATTATTTCCTACTTATCCTGTGTATGGCTTGCTTTGTATATATTTGTTTTCATGCAGCCTCCCAAATTCCTGGAGAGCAGGGATTGTCTTTTGCCTCCAGGTGTATCTCTAATGCCTGGCACATAGTAGGTGCTTAATAATTGTTTATTGATTGATTGATTGATTGATTAACATACCAGCTTTGGGACCTTGGGTAAATCACTTAATCTGTCTGCCTTAGTTTCCTCATCTGAAAAATGGAGAAGGGGAATAATAATAACACCTATATTCCAAGGTTGTTGTGAGAATCATATGAGATAGCAGTATTTGAAATGTGCTTTGCAAATGCTATATAAAATTTAGTTGTTATTGTTGTTATTGCTATTTCCACCATCGTTATTTCCACAGCTGTCACTGTTAGGAAGTTATGCTCTATGATCCTATGGACGAAGTATCCAAGGAGAGAAACTTCTGGGGATTAAAAGTTAATTAATATTATGTCAGAAGAGTTTGAGCTAGAGAGTGGTCAGAGAAAGAACTTCAATTGCAGCCTCTCGAACTACAACAGAAAAGTCTAGAATTTAAACTTATTCTACTGGAACAATGCTGATCAGGCATTTCAAGGAGACCTCTCAAGTGAATCTGAGTCCTGAAAAAGTTGGCATCTTTCCAGGATATCCTAACCAGCATATAACTGCAGTGCAAACATACTGTTTTAGAGCTGTCTTGACCAATGCCATTCTGCAATTATGTCATAAGTAAATCAACCCTTACCATAAAGGCTTAAACCCTGCTGTAGTCACACTCCACTGATCACTCATCCATATAATTTCTAATATTTTACATGAGGACTATAGTCCACATTCCCTCTATAACCTTGTTTCACCTATCTTTAAATTGTACAAGATGGCATCTGCTCTTGCAAACTACCTACATAATAAGGTTTAGTACCTTTTTTAAGCAACGATCATTGGTTGCCCCAAATATATGCAAAAAAAAAAAAGCAGGAATGCTATTTTTATAGAGAGCACAAATTTTCTTTGTGCTATATTTGGATTTTTTTCCTTATCTGTATCTCTGAGGTCAAGGGAAGGAAGAAAAACTTCTTAAGCATGCTAGCAGAGATAGAAGATAGAGAGAATAAATGGAGCAAAGAATTTACACACAGATATTAGTGTAGCCCAGCGGTGGGCAAACTTTTTAAAGAGGGGGCCAAAGGAAAGGAAATGCTCATCTGTCAGTGTGTTTCTGAGGCAACTCTTTCAAAGTTTCATTGTATTGTATCCTACTCATTGTGTTTGTCAGATTAGGAATAATGTCATAAAACCAGATAGAATATTTCAGGGGGCCGCATCTGGCCTGTGGGCCATAGTTTGCCCATCACTGGTGTAGATCATTACCATGGGCTCTATTGCTCCCCACCTCCCCTCTAGCAAAAATTCTACCTTTTTCAGACATAATCTACTGACCAAATTCCACTTTAGTATAACTCAATTCAATTCAATAACATTTATGAAGCACCTACTGTGTGCTAGGCACTGTGCTAAGTGCCAGGGATGTAAAAAAAAAAAGGGGGGGGTTGCAAAAGATGATCACTTGTTTTTAAGGAGCTTATAATAAAATGTCATAATTATATAGTTTTAGATCTCTACAATTCTTATTTTGGTTTTGGTGATTGTTTGTCTTTCATGTTGAAGAAGACCAGTGATATCATAGGGGTGATGCCTTCACTTACATATGAATTTTATTTAAATAAGGCAGAGTTGTTGTAATAGGTAACTTCTGGAAAAGATGGAGAACAGTTTGAGTGACAGATCATTGGTTATAGAACTTGGAATTTACCCAGGTGGCATGAGCCAAGGGCAAAAGACAATTGGAACCATCTCTATAAAAGCCCAGGGGCTCAGCCACTCGAGGTCTCAGTCTTGAGAAGGGAATTCTGGAGGGTAGAGAGTGGGTAGGCCTATAGGCCTGCAGATCCAGCAACCATACCTTATTGCCACAGGAAGTTCATTCACCTATTACTAAACAAAACTGAGAGATAACAACAACACAGCTGTCAAGAAGATTATCACTGTCCCTTCCTTTCCTTTGGTCTAGACCAGTGGTTCCCAAACTTTTTTGTCCTACCACCCCCTTTCCAGAAAAAAAATATTACTTAGCGCCCTCTGTCACATACTATCACTACCCCCTTACAGTTATTCACCGCCCCCCAATGCACCTGTGGCCATCACTGCTCTCCTGGATCGCTGCAGCACCCACCAGGGGGCGGTGGTGCCCACTTTGGGAATTACTGGTCTAGACCAAGGTCTGACCAGTCTGTGAGGGGGAAAAGAATATCCAGCCAAATACCAACTTGTTTTTCATTGATTAGAGTACTTTAACTCTCATTAGATTTAGCATAGCCATTCCCAACACCTCTTTCCTTATCCTGAATCCTACCCCTTTTTAGTTTAAAGCCTCAGACCCCTTTCAAACTTGATTCAAATGAAGGCTGGCATCCATCCCAAGAGCAAGTGAATAACTACAGCCAAAGGGGAAAACAGATTACCAACATCACAGTCAGTTAGCGTTATCCATTCAAATACCAACAACTAGCCCATTACCAACCTTTATCATCTAACCTAACCCCAAGCCAAGGAAACAGAGGAGCTGCTGAACAATATATACAGCTTCTCCCCTAATAACTTTGGCTTGGGCACTGTTAGAGGAGTCAGGTGCTTAGCTGAGTTGATTGTCCATAAGCCCTGGTGGTTACCAGCACACCTTGGTAGCTACCCAGGCATCACTATCCTCACTCAGGCTAGATCCATTTACCACCTGAGGGTCTTGGGCCAGCTTGTCAGGCTCAGCTCATAGAATCACCTTCCTTCACACTCCTGTTGTGTATAACATTGTACAAAGTCATCAGCCTCATTCTCATGTCTAGCGTCATCCAAGTCCAGTGGCAGGGCAAATGCCGTGGATGATCTTGGCATCTTCAATGTCTGACCAAGCTCTAAATGCTAGATAGCAACTACTTCAGTCACTTTCATGGCTATTGGAACAAATTATTTTCATCTTCCCATTTCCCATAGGGGAAATCTTCAGACACATGGGATAGATTTCCCCCTAACTCACTGATGGATTTGAGACCTATCAGTTACCCTCAGTCTGACTACAGAAATGATTTTACCTGTGTGTGGCCATTACCTACACCACTGCTTCTTGGAGTCATAGGTGAGAGTTAGGTAAAAGTGGACATCAAATGTGGGTAAGCAGCCCTGGAAAGGGCTCAGCAAGCACTAAAACCAGAGGTGAGAACACACCATAGATTTTGGTAACTGGGGTAATTGACATATGAAGTAATTTGGTACTCAGAAGCAACCAAGAAGGAAAAGAGTAATCATAGAATGCTAAAGCAAGAAGGGACTTTAGAGATCATCAAGACCAGTAATTCTCATAATTTTTGGTTACAAGACCCTTTTATACTCTTAAGAATTATTGAAGACCTATCCCCAGCTTTTATGTGTTATCAATATTTACCCTATTAGAAATTTTAAAAGTTGTGTATTACTACAAAAATTGACATCACAGACCCTCTGAAAAGATTACCACACAATAGTTTAAGAACCATTAGTGTAGCCCAACCCCACTTTAGGAAGAATCAGAGGTCTAGAGAGATTAAGAGATTTGCCCAAAGTCAGAATCAGAACCAGGAATCAAACCCAGAGTATCTGTCTCTTGTACCCTTAGTAATGTTCTTTCCACAAAATCATGCTGCCTCTGCCAAGATGGACTTTTGAACACTATAAGGTGAACCTATGGCACACATACCAAAGAGGACATGCAGAGCCTTACTGTGGATACATGCCAGAATTCATAACTAGAAAGGCAGAGGGACTCCAACATTGCTGCTCCCTTCCCTCTCTCTACCCACACTGGA
Organism: Gracilinanus agilis; assembly: GCF_016433145.1. Taxonomy (NCBI): domain Eukaryota; kingdom Metazoa; phylum Chordata; class Mammalia; order Didelphimorphia; family Didelphidae; genus Gracilinanus; species Gracilinanus agilis. The sequence continues at coordinate 411,953,265 of NC_058133.1, read as the reverse complement.
GGATATTCCTCACTTCACCCACCCTTTTGCCCAACAACTCAATGGGAACTCTTTCTTCCTCTGCTGTGTGGGGTAAGGGGTGCCCCCACCATGTTGCACTACTTCTTTGGGGGTGGGGCAGATGGTGTTTAAAAGGTTTGCCATCACTGCTATAAGCCATTTTGTTGATTTGGTTATTCTCACAAATACTTCCACGGTTTCTTTGGTGTGAGGATTCCCTCCACCAATGTACATCTTAACCTCTTTAAGATTTGGTGGGTGGGTTTTTTCATCATTAAAACCCATCCCCAAAGCAATAATTTCTCTCTACTCTATACTATAAAGATAAAATGATGAAATTGAAGTGTACTACTTGTTCCTCACACAGAGCATTCAATCTTTTGCCTCCCTGCCTTTGGATAGAGTATCCCCTACTCGAATAAACCTCTCTCTCCACCTCTTAGAACCCCTGCCTTCAAGAGTCGTCTTCTATCAGAAGCCTTTCCTGATGTGGGAGTCTTTAGTCTCTTCCCAGTCCCAATTATTTTGCGTTGATTTTTGCAAGTATTTTACTATTAGTCAGCCTTGCCCACCCCCTTACAGGGTAAACTCTTTTGAGATCAGGAGCTTATTTTTTTTCTTCGTATTCCTAGCACCTAGCTGTTGAGTAATAAATGATTGTTGAATTAAACTGAATGCTAGAACTTGAAGCTGTTTTCAAAAAACATTGAGATGGGAGGATGGGAAGGAATGAAGCATAATGCTTGCTAAAAATAAATAAATAAATAAAAACTTCCAGCACTTAATTAAGCTGATTTTGCTTGGTTTGTTCCTGTTTTTGTTGTGGTGGTGGTGGTGGTGGTGGTTTTTTAATAGGCAGTTACAGAGAAGAAAAATTGGGCAGCCGGTTTCTGCTCTTTTTAAAGGTTTAAGATGTGGAAACAAACAAATTAGCCAAAAAAGTGTTCTTAAAACAGAGAGAATGTAAATCCCGTCCTACTTCTTTGTAACCTTCAAAGAAAAGTTAATAACCAAAAGTAGTAACAGCCGGCCAGAGTTCCCATGGGAACGACTGTAATTGGAAAATTGGAAAGCACCGTGTAAGAGAGTTGCACAGCAGCCCCCTCGGAAATGCTGAGATACCGTTATGCGAGATGAGCTTCAGCTCCCGGAACCTCCTGGTCATCAGAACACAATCCTGCCGGCAGGCCCTGGGAGATGTTGTGACCTGGGCGGCAGAGAACTGGTCCAGTTTTCAATTGCGCCGGTGGAATGCCAGGAACCCAGCCAAGGCGCTTCCAAAATGAGATCCTCTCATATCTTTCCACTCACAGTACCCTTCTCATTTTCCCCATTCCTCTTCCAACCAATCACCAGGCTTGTTTCATTAGCTTTGTTTTTGTCTCCTGGTCCTTTTTCTTTATTGTTTGCATCTTATTGGCCACAGAGGTTGCTGCATTCACCTGGAAACCAGTGAGCCCCAGGGTGCCTTTGTTAATGCTAAGAACGGCAATTGTGGCACCTTTGGCTCAGCGCCTACCTTCTGAGGAAATGGAAGGCCTGCGCATATGGGGAAACATTTTCAAAATGAAAAAGCGGAGATATACTGTAATGAATTTACTTCCTCCTCTGCCAAGAAGCAGAATTTAGAATAAAATAAATAAACAACAACAAACAGCTGCGGGCGGAGAGTTTCTATTCTCTAATTACATTTCCTGTTAATATCGCAGGGACTCTGGAGAGCTCAGCTAGGGAATTGGAGTTCGGCTGTGAGAGACAATGATTTTCTCAAGATCACGGTAAGGTAGTAACAAAGCCATCCATCACGAGTTCGTAACCTTTTTTTGTGTTGTGTACCCTCTGAGGGTCTGGGAATTCTATAGAGACCCCAGAGTGATGCCTTTATATACATAAAATAAAATACATAGAATTGCAAAGGAAACCAATTTCACTGAAATACAATTTTATATATATTATTCACAGACCTCAGTTTAGGAAACCCTGTCAAAGTAGAGCACTGGATCTAAAGTCAAGAAGTCCTAAATTCTCTAGCCCTACTCTGATACTTACTGGCCCTGTGACTGAGCAAGTCACTACCTGCCTCAATTTCCTAATTTGTAAAAGTAGAGTAATAACAGCGCCTACCTCCCAGAGTTGTGAAGTTAAAAGGAGGTAGTTTCTTAAAGCATTTAACAAACCTGAAAGTCATATGTTAAAGCAATAAAATGGATTCCCTTTTAACAGACAGGATACATCTAATTGACAGTGTGGGAGCCATTTCTGAATCATCTATCTTTATAGATATTGATAGTTTAGTTTTAAAAGCAAAGGTCAAAATCAATACCAAAGTAAAAGCAAGAATGAAAATTAGATTACTTGGAACACAACTGAGGCAACTCTAACTTGACCATCAACAAACTGTTTATACCCTAAATGGAAAATGCATAAAAAAATGGACTCAGGCTATTATTTTCTCCTTGTTCAGTCCTATCTCACTCTTCCCATAACCCAATGGGTCATAGCACACCAATGCTGTCCCTGGGGTTTTCTTGGTAAAGAAAGTGAACTGGTTTGTTATGTCATTTCCTGTTGGATTAATACAAACAGATGTTAAGTGGCTGGCCCAAGGTCACACAACTAGTGTCTGAGACTGAATTAAAGTCAAGTCTTCCTGACTCCAGACCCAGTGCTCTATCCATTGAGACAACTAGTTGTCTCCATTTTATTTCCTAATAGAGTTTAAATACCTTTTCAAAATAACATGCTATTGTTGCAATATTTGTATTTTACAGCTTTAGAAATTATTAGCCTTTCTAATGGATAAATGAGATGCAATCGATACTTTTAATCCCCCAACATTCCCACACTTTAGTCCTACTCTTACTCCAATTTTTGGAGGAGCTAAGCCCCATAATGTGACCTGGAGCTGGAGAGAGCCAGTTGAATTGCCTTTCTTCTACTGGGCTAGATTTCTTTTATCCTTTCTGAACTATTACCAAGAAAATTAGCACACACTTAAATAGCAAGTTCCATATCCTCCACATAACCAGGTAACACAGTAACCTAGAGAAAGATAGGAAGAAGAAGATTATCACAGAAGAGAGTTTGTTGTCTATTATTTTTGTTTTCTCTCCAAAAGAATTACAGAAAAATTATGAAATAAACCAAAGGATAATCCAGTATTAAAAAGAAGTCCTTTGTCAGAAAAAATAAGTATAATTAAACACTTTAAAGAAAAAACACAGCCCAAAGCAGTAAAAACTAAATAGAACTATATTCCTATTTAGCCAATTTTGAGCTACTAAAGGGGTAATGGTGTAAAGAAAAGAATCCTGGTCTTAATATCTGGAGTCCAGCCCTTAATAGGTGTATGAGTATGAACAACCCATATGATTTCTCTAAGCCTTTATTTCCCCATCTATAAGATGGGGGTAATAATCCCTTTCATTAACTTTTAGAGATATCCAAATAATACATGAAACATTATTTCATGAGTCACTTGATCAATCTCATATGTAGTACTTGTGGTAAACATTTGCCCAAAAGATCACTTGTAAAGATAATTACATCTTAAGTACCCACTTTTTTTTTGGCAGAGGATGAGGAGGTAGAGAAATTCTATAAAGAACCTGATAAGATCTTACAAATTAAATGAGTACAAATTCAATATTCTAACTTATATAGAAAGATGTGTTTTAGGGAAGAATGGGGGAAATATGGATAACATGGTTCAAAATTATAAATGATAGACTCCAGTGACTTATAGGATAACACAGAGGCTTAACATCTTTATATCATGAATTCTTTCTTCAAAAAGGTCAAGGGGGCAGCTGGATAGCTCAGTGGATTGAGTCAGGCCTAGAGAAGAGAGGTCCTAGGTTAAAATCTGACCTCAGACACTTCCTAGCTGTGTGGCCCTGGCAAATCACTCAGCCCCTATTGCCTGGCCCTCACCACTCTTCTGCCTTGGAATCAATTGATTCCAAGGCAGAAGGTAAGGGTTTAAAAAAAAAAAGGTCAAGAAATACTGGACACAATAATCACCAAATACCATCATAAAAAAATGAAATACATTACATTTTAAGTCAGGAAAAATAGTTGCCAATGTAAGTCATTTCTGAGTTATCAATTTATGTATAATCTGATCATTTGCTTATAAAACAAAGACCAGAGTCAATAACTAAGTAAGAGAATAAAGATGTAAATATATGGCATGCCATTGAGGCAATTTCACCTTAACCTATTTAAACGAACTGTTGGTAACTCAGTTATGGGAAATAGATCAAAGCGATATTGACCCAGGCTATCTTCATTTCCTGGGAAAGTTTAACCTCTGCAAATATATCATCAAAATTAGATGAATACATGAAAAATCACTTATTAAGTGTTTACTATATGCCAAGCACTGAAATGACCAATCCCAGCCAAAGAGTTGATCTTCTGGACAAAAGAAAAAGATAAATCAGCCACTTTGGCTTAGAATATAAGCTTTTTAAAAAGATTTTATGGAGGGTGATTTCTAATAATAGGCATATCCCCCAAGGAGGTCAAAGAGAGAAAGTTCCAACATATACATAGCAGCATGATTTCTAATAACTCTATTGCCTCTAGAATCAAATATAAACTCTAGTGTTTGCCACTTGAAATCGTTCACAGCCTGACACTCCATATACCTTTCTAACCTTCTTGTACTTTATGCCCTTTTCTGTCAAGTAAAAAAAAAATAGCCTTCTTGCTATTCTTGATACCTAGGGTAATGTGAGATGTGCAGAGAGAACTAGCACCTCTGGTTGAAGGGCCTGCTGAGCCATTTTCAGAACTGTTCATCTACTTTTAGAGTCCATCATCTGTGGCTCCAAGAAGCTGTAGCATGCATTGTAGTCACACCTAGGTGAAATCATCTTGGGAGATAGTCCTCAAATCTGTTAGTGAATTGAAGAAATATCTGCCCCCAAGCAGGTAAAGACTTCACTCTGTGGAACAGGTGGATGAGAATAATCTGTTCCAACAGCCAAGAAGGCTGCTGAAGCCGGTACTGTGGTGAGCTTAGTTTGCTCAGACATGGAAGATGCCAAGGGCATCTATCCTGAGCCATCACTAATCATCCTGACTTGCCATTGGACTTTGATGACTGGAAGAGAGAATGAGGCTGATGATTGTGCAACTCTACCTCACTTAAATCCAATTTACCTTCCAGTCAACACATCACCCCCAAGATGTCCCTGGTCCTCTTCCAAAATGATGGATGAACAATAAGACCTAGGGGAGCTAGGTGGCACACTGGATAGAATGTCAGACTTGGAGTTAAGAAGGTTCATCTTCCCAATTTCAAATCTAACCTCAGACACTTACTAGCTATGTGATCCTAGGCATGTCACTTAACCCTATTGGCCTCAGTTTCTCATCTGTAAAATGAGCTGGAGAAGAAAATGGCAAAACACTCCAAATGGGGTCATAAAGAGTCAGATAGGACCGAAAACTACTTAATAACATCAGTCACGAACAGTGCTCCATTTCTTGCCTACGTGGCTTTGCATTGGCTTTTCTCCCATGTCTGGAATATATTACCCTCCTCACCTCCATATTCCAAAATCCCTAATTTCCTTCAAGGTTCAAGTCAAATATTACCATGTATGCGAGACCTTACCTGATTCCTCTCCTGCAAGTTACACTCACTCTCCAAATCACCTTGTATCTCTATATATGTACTTGTTATCTCCCCCTTTCAAGTCCTTGAGAGCAAAGGATTTTTTTCACTTTTATATTTTATCTCCAGTGCCTCCCATAGAAGTTGGCCCATATTATAAGCACTTGATAAATGCCTTTTGATTGATTGATTAAGGAATGGCTAAATGAATTATAATGTATGAATGCATTAGCATATCATGATGCCATAGGGAATGAGTGTTAAGAATTCAGAGGCAAGAGGGCAGCTGGGTGGCTCAGTGGATTAAGAGCCAGGCCCAGAGATGGGAGGTCCTGCATTCAAATCTGACCTCAGACACTTCTTAGCTTTGTGACCCTGTTCAAGTCACTTAACCCTCATTGCCTAGTCTTTCCCCCTCCTCTTCCTTAGAACCAATCTACAGTATTGATTCTAAGATGGAAGGTAAGTGTTTAAAGAAATAATTCAGAGGCATAGAAAGAGTCATATGAACTGATAAAAAGTGGAGTAAGCAGAATGATAAGTTAGACCCCTCCCCCCAGAAGAGAATAAGAAATGTACCTTCCTCTCTTCTTTGCAGAGATGGTGTGGAACATTGCATATATTATCATATTTGTGTAGTGGAAATAAAGTCTGTGTAGATATTCTCTGGCTAATTCCAGTCAAGCAAGCTGCATTCCTTCTTCCATCTATGTAGTGTCCCCTTGCTAAAAGTACTTGACATTTAAATAATGAAAGACCCTGGATGATTCCTTGGTCCTACCCTTAAATCCATGACAATGACAGCCAGGAAGTAAAACATCTATTAAAAGAAGAGACAGCTTCCAGCTGATATTCTTTTGATTTTTATCTTTATAGTTGGCAAAATGTAACCAGTAGGGGATAAGGAAAACACTGAGACTTTTTCAACCCCAGTGTCTTGGCAACCCTGCCTCTACTCCCTACATGCAGTGTGGACTCAATTAGGTAGCTTGGGATAAGGACCCTTGGAGTCCTTTGTCCTCTTGTATTTATTTTTTCCTCATCTTAGGTGAACTAGTACCCTGAGAGGCATTTACTCTCGGAAACTTGTGAGTTCCCTGGAAGTCCCACCAGAGGTCCCATCAGCAAACAGAGTCAAATGGTGGCCCAGGCTTACTGTGCTTCCAGAGCAACAGTACTGATAGCAAAGAAAGCTTCTGCATCTAATGTAGAAGCCATTGTAAAAAAGGATTGGTCCATTTGGCCATTTCACTGACAGGCTGGTAGCAGGAATTGGCAAAAAAAAAAAATGTTTTCTGTCCTTTCGAGCCTTAATTACTAGTCTTCTGGCAAATTGTAAGAGCAGTTATAGATTGTTACTGATTTCTATTTGAATCATTTTATTAATGCACATTATTAGTCTTCTTATAGTTAACATTTCTCTTATTTTGAGAATAAACTATTTGTCCCATACCGATTCGTGTTTGTTCATTGGGTACATTTCTATTTCTCTCCTGTCCCTTCCGAAGAACTCCTTAAAATCTCAAGTATAACTCTAACTATAATTAGCAACTTTCCCCAAGATGCTGGGATAGAGATTTGTTAGTGAGCCAAGGAATATAAGAATAGGAAACCTAATCATACTAATTAGCTGTTAAGCTTCTCTAGGAATGAACCCAGCACAAACCACAATGGCTGGGTATAGAGAACAAAGAATAGTTCAGATTGCCATCCCCTATGAATCCCAGACAAGAGCCTTGGTTGACATATCATTTGATCTTATAAAAAGTTTTTTCTCTTCCTTTTTTATTCTTTTTTATGTGGAATGGCTCACTGTTGGGGCAGAGAATTAAAAGGGGAAGTATTTGGAAGTGAAAGTTATGTAAAAGCAAGATATATCAATTAATTTTTTATTTAAAAGATCTTATGAAGAAGATAAAGGAAGATTACAAGTTATATACCTAAGACAATAAAAGTAGAGGGAAAAAAGAAGAAGTAGAGGAAAAAACACATTTATAGAAATCTTTATAAGAGATCCACTTGTAAAGACACTAATGCACTTTTGGTGGAGTTGTAATCTGATCCAACCATTCTGGAGAGTAATTTAGAACTATGCCCAAAGGGCTATAAAACTGCATACCTTTTGATCCAACAATATCACTCTTAGGTCTATATCCCAAAGAGATCCAAAATAGAGGAAAAGACCTCTTTTCATAAAAACATTTATTACAGCTCTTTTTGTGATAGCTAAGAATTGAACATTGAAGGGATGTCCATTGATTGGGGAATGACTGAACAAGTCATGTTATATGATTGCAATGGAAAACTATCATACTATAAGAAATGGATGAGCAGAATGACTTCAGAAAAACTTGGAAAGATTTACGGAACTGATATAAAGTGAAGTGAGCAGAACCAGAAGAACACTATATAAAGTAACAATAATATTGTTTGATGAACAAGTGTGAATGCCCCAGCTATTCTCGGCAATACAATGATCTAAGACAATTTCAAAGATTCGTGATGAAAAATACCATCCATCTCCAGAGATTACAGTCTGAATATAGACCAAGACATACTTTAATTCATTTTTTCTCATTTTTCTGTTGAAATCACAGGCTGGCCTGGGCAAATAATAATAACAGTAATAATACAGCTAAAGAAAGGAGGTCACTGACAGAGAGAAAAAGATTCTGAGGCCTTTGTGTGATATTCTGAAGATACCAAAAGTGGCAAGGATGACAAATATGTAGGGAGAAAATATCATTGGTAATTTTAAAGCAATTCAAAAATATCAATAGTGGCTAATCCATATGCCTCCTTTCTCATTTTTACAAAACTTTATGAGAATAAACAAAACCTACATTATCAAGAGTGGGTTTGATATGATATGAGAAGGAAATAGGAAACCTTCAGAAAAGTATATGCCCCAGCACCATACATATGGTACATTGGAAAGAGCATTAAATTTAGATTCTGACAACCTGGCTCAAATACCACTTCTGTCTTTTGTGATAATTAGATTAAGTCTACACTGCCCTTCTTCAGATTTAATCACCAAAGGTGAGAGCACCTTCAAATTCTGGGAGGTCCTAACCCACCTGTATAACCCTGGCAAAACCATTTTATCTTTCTGGGCCTCAGTCTTCTCATCTGATAAATAAGGGTGGGGGTGAAGGATTGACTAACTATTCAATAAGGTCTCTTCTGATTCTGAACTTATTATCCTGTTTATTTCTGATCCAAAGCTTAACATTGTTATAGTCATATAACTGATATATAAATATATACATATAACTGAGCTTATTATTTGTTGACTTTAAAAAATTTCTTCATTTCTTATTTCATAAATTGAATTCAAAATTCATTGAATTTCATAAATTGAAAGTACTATATTAAGACTCTTCCCCAATAAAGTGTCTCCTTTGCTTTAAAAAAAAAATCCATTGAAATTTCCACAAAATAGAGGACTGGACATTCTCTCTGATCATCATGGTCTCTCAAATCTCTCCATATAAATGAGGTCACTCAGAATCTGGATCAACTGTCCACCAAAGAAAAACAAAGTGGGATAAAGGACAGATTATGATATGTATTTGGATAAACTGATGTTCCATTGGTCCATCCTTAGACTTTGCCGGTAGACTATAATCAGAGCTTAGTATTATACATATGAAGGAGAATGGATGGAGTGGGACAGTGAATGGAGTGGGGTAAGAGTCAAATGAACATGGGGATAATAGAGACCTGATGAAAGTGGGTAGCACCATTAAGAAATGAAAAAGGTATCTTGGAAGATGACTTTGTACTTCACAGTTCTGACTCATGTCAGTCCTGCCCAGGAGTCTCCAGGAAAGCAGTATCAATACCATAGAATCACAGGTTGATGCCTGGATGGAGATTTAGAGGTCAGATGACCAATATGCTCATTTTCTAGATGAAGAAAATGAAGCTCAGAGAAACTGAATGACTTGCCCAAGATCATACAGCAAGTAATGGCAGAGCTGTTATAAGAACCCTATTTCTTTGAAGCAAAATCCACCATGCTTTCACCTTCAATAAGTTTTCACTTGGATTCAGTTCAACTGACTGTTTTGAGGCTTTCTTGGCAAAGATCCTAGAGTAGTTAACCATTTCCTTTTTCAACTCATTTTACAGATGAGAAAACTAAGGCAAACAGGGTTAAGCAACTTGCTCAAGGTAATACAGTTAGTAACTGGGGCCAGATTTGAACTCAGGAAGATGTCTTCCTGACTCAAGGTCCTATGCTCTATCCACTGTGCCATCTAGCTGCCTCTTGGATGACTTGGATATATCTCCTAAGAAATCTGCACAAAGCAAGCTTGTGAAACTGGACAATTTCCAGAGGCAGAAAATCTTTATTATTTTCCTTTTCATTTAAAAATGACAGGTTACCCCACAGATCTCTGAGAAAATGCCCAGTTGTACTTTGGAATCAACTCAATTCTGCCTAGCAGGGAAGTAAGGCAGCTCCTTTTGTTTTGACTTAATAGTTTTGAGTTTTAATTACCTATATATTTTATAAATGATATTATACTCCAGAGGTTTATGGTAAAGGATAGATTTTTCTTAAAGATCTGATGAATAAATAAATTAAATGCATTATGGAGAAATATAGCAAGTTCCTGATGCTATTTCAATTATTACTGACATTCATGGGATGCTGCACATAAACCTTTAAAGCTGTTTTGCTGAATTTTATCTATGGCTCTAAATTGGGCTTAAGTCCAGAATTTGACTTGGAGCAAATGAAAACCTTCCAACAATTCAACAGATTCTCTGAAAGGAAGCTGGGAGAAATGTCAGTGATCTGGGAGACTGTGCAGTGCTTCAGAGTGGAAGGTATCAGAAAACCAATTTCATAGAGACCTCAGGATCCTACCCCAAGATAGAATCAACTTTTTTAAAAAATAGAATTTAATGCTCTCCACCTCCAGAGGAATAACTGTTGGAGTAGGAATGCAGATGAAAACATGTTATTTTTCACTTGGATTTTTGGGTATATGTTTGGGGTTTGGGGTTTTATAAGATTATTCACTTAAAAACAGAATTTATTCCCAAATATCTCGACTCTGTTCCCCACACAATAGAAGGCATCACCTGACCAAAAATATGTATATATAAATTGTCTTTTGTGTTTCTATTTATCAGTTCTTTCTCTGGAAGTGAATATTCATAAGTTGTTCTTCAAAAATTAGTTCTGTAAGGGGGGGCAGCTGGGTAGCTCAGTGGTTTGAGAGCCAGGCCTAGAGACAGGAGGTCCTAGGTTCAAATCTGCCCTCAGACACTTCCCAGCTGTGTGACCCTGGGCAAGTCACTTGACCCCCATTGCCTACCCTTACCACTATTCTGCCTTGGAGCCAATACTTAGTATTGACTCTAAGATGGAAGGTAAGGATTTTAAAAAAAAAATTAGTTCTGTAGCTTATATGATGACTTCTTGGTTCTACTCATTTCACTCTTCATTATTTCAAGTATGTCTTTCCAAGGTTTTTTTTTAATTAACTTGCTTGGGGCAGCTAGGTAACTCAGTTGATTGAAAGTCAATCCTAGGGACAAGTGGTCCTAGGTTCAAATCTGGCACTCAGACACTTCCTAGTTGTGTGATCCTGGAGAAGTCACCTAACTCCCATTGTCTAGCCATTCTCTGTTGGAATCAATACACAGTATTGATTTTTATTGTCCCAGGTAAAGGAATGTTAAAGAACTGGGGAGGTTGCCACTTTGAGAAGACTCAAGTGGAGCAGGTCCAATGAAGAGATTAAGAAGATACCTAAAATTCAGCCACAAGATGCTAGGGAGGAGGCTATCCATCTAGTGTCTTCTTGTTATGCTTTATTGTCCCTTGTTTTGTCTCCCTCTTTCCAAATTTTACATTTCTTTTATTCATGCCCTCTTTGGCCCATCCAGACTGGCATTCCTGCTGTTTCTCATGCATAATACTCCATCTCCCATCTCCATGCCTTTGCAGAGGTTCTCCATCATGCCTGGACTGTATTTTCTTCTTTTCTTTGCTTCTTAGAATCTCTAGTTTCCTTGAAAAGCCAGTTCAAACACTTAACTCCTACTGGAGACCTTTCTTGAACCCCCCAAGCTGAAAGTGCCTCTCTCCAAAAATAAACATGAATTTTATATACTTATATATGTATACATAGACATAAATGTAGTATAAACTCATTAATGAACATGTTTGTCTCACTGGAACGGAATTTCCTCGAGGGCAAGAACAGTTTGATTTCTGTCTTCTGTATCTCCAGCACCTAGTACAGTGCTTGGAACACAGCCAGTCCTTAATGAATGCTTTTTAATTGACGGATTGATTCATGGATTCTTCCTCCATCTGGAAAGTCAGAGAAAATCAAGAGCATCAGAAGCAAACCTGAAACTGGAAATGGCAAACTTCTTTCCTCAATTTTTTTAAGCAGAGTAGTAGCAAGGTTTTCTCTAAACATCTCTTCTCAGGATAGAAACTGTTTTCTCACTGGACTGATGCCAATTATGCATTCCAGGAAGAGGCCTCCTGTGGATCTGAGTCCTAGAAAAATCAGCACCTTTTTAGGATATCCCAACCCCCCGTTATGTGGTAGGACAATGTGGCATCCACTTTGGTGCCCTGCCTGATCTTGTCTAAGCCTTTAAAGCTGCAAACATTCTGTGACAGGATTAGCTAAATATTGCTGGAGAAATACACTGCCAACTGGTAGAAATAGTATCTGGGTTTAGTATCAATTGATCGATAAGTTAAGTAATTGCTTGATATATGACCTGACTAAATTCCACTATAAGTAATTACATTCAAGCTCCCACTTTGGAGATGCTGCTTTAATTAACTAATGCTCTCTGGTTCATAATCTTAGGTACAGTGTGGCCAGTGCCATTCTGATAACCAAATATGTTTTTTGTTAAAAAGTCAAGCCAAACGATACTGTTCTCCATCTCTTCTTGTATATGCACATTGATTTACCTTCTCTGTGCCTTTGCTAGCATTGTTTTCTATTTTGAACTCTCCTGATCCCCCTTCCCCTCTTTCTTTGATTTTTCCAAAGCTAAAGATTTTTTCCTTCTCACAAATTACATGCTTGTGGGATATTAGGTAGGTATCATGAGTTATTTTATGTAGTTATGTATTTGTGTTATAATACCCTATCTATGACATATGTAAAGTTAATGTGAAGAACTGAAATTCTTCATCTCCTCCATGAGTCAGGGGGTGTCTACCCCAAGCATGGAAACCACTTCTCCCTGTAGAATGGGTAGATAATAACAGCCATGAAGGTGGCTGAAGTAGGCACTGTAGAGTACCTAGACTTATCAAACACCTAAGACTTTGGGGTCATCCACTGAATTGTGGTTCACTGCTAGTTTTCCTAATTCATCTTACTATTGGACTTTGATGTCTCAGGAAAAAAGAGACTGAAAATTCTATGTATTTCTGGCTCACTTAAATCTAAATCACTCAAAAGTCAAGACAATGTCACTGGTCCTCTTCAAAAACAAAGGATGAACAAGTCTACCAATTTGCATAAATTAGATACTTAAAAAATGCTCATTGTACCATTGGCTTGAATTAACCTAAAAACTTACCTTTGTCAAATTTGTGTTTTGGCAAGGCAATTCAATTTGAGCATTAATTAATCATCTAATATGTGCAAAGCATAATACTAGATATCAAGTGATACATAGACAAAATAAAAAAAATTCTTTATCTTCAAGAAGTGTATTATTCTATTGAAGAGACACATTTATACAAGTATATAAGTGCAAGATGTTCATGTTATAGAAAAAAGTGTAATTAATGATTAGTGGACTCAGGAAGGCTTAACACAAAAAGTAGTCTCAGAAATCTGGGTGGGGGGGAGTGGGGAAGGAAATGGAATTGTAAAAGACAGTGGAGAGGAGAGAATTCATTCTAGAGTGCATCTGGTGCAAAGGAATAGATGTAGGAGATCACTTTGGGTTAGTTCCAAGCTCTTGGAATAGCATGTAAGTCTGAAGTGGAAGATAAATAAAGAGGAGCATTCTATCTAAACTTCTCCTTTTCACCTCTTTCAAGTTTCTTCTATCTTAGTGACTTGTAAACATGTCCATCTTTTTCTCTCCTACCCCATTATATTGCAAATTCCTTAAGACAAGGTTCCCTTCAAAGAATTGGAAATTGAGGTGATATCCATTAGATGAGGAATGGCTGAATAATTTGTGGTAAAGGATTGGGATACAATATCATCATGCTATAAGAAATGAAAAGCAAAATGCTCTCAGAAAAACCTAGAAAGACTTACATGAATTGATGCAAAATCAAATGAGAAGAATCAAGAGAATATTGTAAACAATAACAGCAATATTAGACAATGATCAAGTATGAATAATAGCTATTATCAGTGATACAATAATCTAAGACAACTACAAAGGAGTCATGATGAAAAATGCCATCCACCACCAGAGAAAGAATTGATGGAATCTAAATGGAGGTCAAAGCATACTAATTTTATTTTTCTTGGTTTGTTTGATTTTGATGGAGGAAGGAGGGGTCTTTTTTCACAACATGACCAGTATGGAAATGCATCTTATATGACTGAATATGGATAATCTATTTCAAATGTTTGGCAATGAGTAGGGAGAGGAGCAAGAGAGAGAGAGAATTTGGAACTCAAAAATTTTTTTAAATGTTAAAAAAGTTTTTATGTATAATTGGGAAAAAATAAAATGCTTTGGAAGAAAAGATAAGACCTTATATTTTAGCTACACAATATCTGGAACATAGTGAATCCTTAATAAATGCTCATTGTATTGATTTGAGTTTAATTCTCTTAATTTTTGTGTTTTACTTCCTAAATCCTAAAAAAATAATAATAATCCACAGTGTTAAATGTATCTAAGTCCTATCAAGCTCAGTGCCTACCACATACACCATTCCATGTTGCCCTACCATTGACCATTGACATATTGGGAAATGCAACTTGAGAATATCCTTTGTGTACTGCCATGTTGCCTCAGGGGTAGAAAACAAATTTATCCTAGTGGCTTAGTGGAGGGATCTGACTAATGATACAGTCAGCAGAGCCAGCTCAAAGCAGGTTGGTGCTCTAGAAATTGGAAGAATTTTCAGTTCCATGAATACAAAATCACACACCAAAGGTCTTATCATATTCTCTGATCAAACTCTTTTAAAAATATCATTACAGTGTTCCACTCTGGTGGACTGTCCCAAGGCAGGGTCCCTGCAATGAAGTGAACCTCTGAATGTAAATTACTTTAGGACTTTCTTGAAATGGAAATTGTTTTAAGGACAAGGGTGGAAAGGCAAAAACTTGTTTCACCAAGTTACTGGTCACTTCATAGGCTATAAGGGATTTAAAACTGTTCCAGACTTATAGAATGACAATAATAACATAGCTTGGGATATTTGTTGCTGGCTACAATTGCTCATGTAAAAGACAGGAATTTGTAACATAATATTTGAGGTAAAGGACAATAATATTTTTGTTCTTGCCTTCCTCCAACTTTCTCATTTGCTTGACATAATCAAAGAATATTGCCTCAAACTCATATAACTTCCATAGAGTTTCTTTAAGAGAAACCTTTGAAATATGGATCCTAGTAAGAGATAAAGAAATATTACAACACAAAGTCAAATAGAGTTTTGAGAAAAGACCTTTGAGAACAGTGGCAGCTAGAGGTACAAAAAGGCAAGATTTAATCTTAGCCTGAGACTTTTACTAGATGTTGTTTGAGCACTTAGCTGGGTAGTGGGGCTCATAATTATGGCAAGGAATGATTGAAGAGTTTCCAACATGTCCTTATCAGGGAGAATCTTTCTAGTCACTGTACCTAACCAGTAGGTGCTTGAAAAGATACAGTCCAGAAGCTAGGAAAACATAGCTCAGAAAACATAACACTATCAGAGATATGCATGCCACAAACTTGCACAAAGCAAGTTATGTATCCAGTGGGAAACAGGCCCAAAATAGAAACATTTCTTGTAGAGAGATGATCCAGTAAGAGTAGTATAATATATATTATCACCAGAAGACATAGTGACCCTGCAGCTCAGACACATGAGTTTCCCCTCAACAAGTCTACCCTAGCCCCATATATTTTTGTATGTATACCCCTTTATGTATATGTCTCCTCTATCTATGTCCTCCCACATGTGTATGCTGATCATACATGTGCCCTATTGTGTCCTACATATATTATTCTTACATGTGTCCTCTCTTCCCACAAATGACATGTATATTTATAGGTGATGGTACCCAATATTTATGGGGGAAAGCTCTACTGCTACTTTTCTGACTATTTAATTAAATGCCTCTGGTTTGAACTAGAAGAGTCCTCTTAAGGACCAATAAAAGAAACACACCATAATGGAATATATACTGTACCAAACTGAAAGATAAATATGAATACAGAGAATCATCAAAATATGTACATGATCTGATACAAAATGAAGTAAGCAGACCCAGGAACAAAAATATAAATGGGAAGAATAATAACAAAAAAATTAAAATAAAATTGAATGATGGATAAAAAAGAGAGGCAAATTAAATTAAATTAAATTAAATTATCCTCTCTTCTTGACAAGAGATGAAGGGTATAAAACATTGTACATATTGTCTAAACCGGAAATGAGGTTAGTTAGTTCTGTTGAATTGTTCTCTCTCTGTGTCTCTTTCTCTTTTGTTAATGATGACTTTGCAAAGAGAATAGGAATAGGAGTAGAATAGAATAGAAAGAATTTAGTTGGAAATGCAGGTAGGCAAGTTCTTGGCAATTTATAATCTCAGGAACAACACGGAGGAATTAAATTGATTGCCCAGGTTCAAATTCCAAGATAAAAATCTTTATCTTCTATTCTCAACTGAAATGAGAATACTTTCAAAGCAAAATATGAGTTTAAAATCTTTAAATCAAATTCAGAGTACTCAAATCAGTCAGGTCTTATGAGCTATGGTTTTGAGTAGAAAGCCAATATTGTATTTTGAAACTAGGTGGCTTACGTGAAAGAAAGTATCCCCAGGTGCCCTAAAAATAACAACCCATAATCACCATTAGCTAAGAATGAAGCTGTTGTATCCATAAAGCATGTCTGGCTCAATCCTTATGAACAAGGATTCAAGGTAGAAAATAAGAGGGTTCAAGGTATAGAATTAAACATGCATTTTCAGACACAACCAAAGTGACAATTTCTTTAGCTGGACTAACTATGCATAGTGTAATGTTATTTGGCATTGCAGTATGAAAAGCAGAATGATTGACAGGTAGCAGTTTGGAACTTAGAATGAACCAAGCTTGTCATTTGCCAGCAAGGGCAAAAGTCAGTTACTGGGAGGGTATAAAAAGCAGGATTTTGGACCAAAGGGGGTCTCAATTTTGAGAAGGGATTTTGGTGGGAGGTCTTGGTTGGGTTTGGGTAGGTCAAAATCACCTTAGGATATCAGCAACCAGCTACCATACTCTCAAATTCTATGTGATTCTATACTGTACATCCTGATTAATTACTCATCAAGAAGAAGCAATATCAATCACCATCAAACCTGATTCAGGATAAACAGCCTGACTTTGCCAGGTTGAATCTGGCAGGCAAAGCCACAACAACTGTCAAACTTGAAACCCTGATTACCTTCAATTCTCATAGCATCTGATCATCTATAGCAGTGATTCCCAAACTTTTTTGGCCTACCACCTCCTATCCAGAAAAAATATTACTTAGCGCCCCTGGAAATTAATTTTTTTTAAATTTTAATAGCAATTAATAGGAAAAATAAATGCACCTGTGGCCATCACCAGCTACCTGGATCGCTGCAGCACCCACCAGGGGGCGGTGGTGCCCACTTTGGGAATCACTGATCTATAGCTTAAGCCAAGGATTTCCTTTACCCCTCTCTCCTTCAGTTTCCTGTTCCCTTTCCCTAAGTTTGTTACCATTAAATCTTAAACTCACCTAGTTGAATGTCATTCTTTACCTTAAGTATTAACAATCATATCCTTGGGTAGTTGAAGAAAGAGGGATTATTTCCAATCAAAGTTAAGTCACAGTCAACTAGCATTTATCCACATTTTGAGGCCAGGATAAACAGGAATAAGAGCTGTGTGATCTAAACCACAGCCTCTTCACTTGACCACTTATTCTGGGACACTGTTATATTGAAGCTGGGTGTAACAGTTTCTTCACAAATATTCCTGTGGGGTCCTTAGTGTTTCCCTCCCACCAAAATCCCCTCTCAAAATTGGGACCTCCTTTGGTCCAAAATCCTGCTTTTTATACCCTTCCAGTAACTGACTTTTGCCCTTGCTGGCAAATGACAAGCTTGGTTCATTCTAAGTTCCAAACTGCTAACCGTCAATGGTTCTGCTTTTCATATTGCAATGCCAAATAACATTACAATAGTATATTTTTTATTTTTTTTGTTGATTTTTTTTGTTTTTAAATCCTTAGTTTCCATCTTAAAATCAATACTAAGTATTGGTTCCAAAGCAGAAGAGTGGTAAGGGCTAGACAATGAGTAGAAGTGACTTGCTCAAGATCCAACAGGAACAAGCCTAAAGACGGGAGGTCCTAGGTTCAAATCTACCCTCAGACACTTCCCGGCTGTGTGACCCTGGGCAAGTCACTTGACCCCCATTGCCCACCCTTACCACTCTTCCACCAAGGAGCCAATACACAGAACTTAAGGGTTTTAAAAAAAAAGATTCAACAGGAAGTTTCTGAGGTCAAATTTGAACCCAGAAACTCCTGTCCCCACGTCAGGGTCTCTAATCAATGAGCTACCTATATATATATATATATATATATATTTAGTTAGTTGTTTGTTTGTTTGTTTGTTTGTTTATAACAAAAGTTTTGTTTTTTCTTTAGTTGGAACTCTGGAATTAGGATGGAGAATGGAGATAGCAATGGAGGTAGGGAAGTAGAGTAAAACAGAAAAAAAGGAGGATAATTGAAGCATTTATAATGCATGGAAGAGAACAGAAGGAAGACCAGAAGGAAACACAGACAAGCAGGACAGATTTGAAAGTTCCATTTGGGATTTATAATATACCTAAAAGCAAAAGCAAGCTGTGTAGTGTAATGATTCGCAATTTCATGAATAATCCTATTTTCTGCCCTACTTTGTATTTTTAGTAATTGTTAAGTTCAGAATAAAAAATGCATATATGTGTGTATATATATTGTATGTGTATGATACATACACATTTATACATTGTGTGTGTATATATGTATTAAACATAGTTTTTTATGTAGATGAACTTGAATACATATAGCTCCATATGGAATTTTTCGTTCATTTGACTCCAACTGTTTTCTAAATCTAAACACTAAAAAATCAATATTCTGTCCCCTGTCTCCAAGCCATGTGGCCTATGAAGCCTGACCAAGAGACCTTACAAGGGAGACCTTATGATTGTTTTGTTTTTTTGTTTCTTGTCAGTGCTACCTAGACCAGTGCTGCTGAGCAGCCAAAAAGCTCAAATAACTTTGCTGAGCTAAGTCTCAGGGAAAGTAGTCCACTGTGGGAAGTAGTCAGGTGTGCACACAAATTAACAGCCACCATTTGCTCCATTTCTCAAGCGTTTTGTGACTATCAGGTGGGTCACTGGGCACAATGAACTTATCTCTTTTTCTTGATTTTAAGCACCAACAGAATTGATAAAAATAACACACTGCACACTCAGCTTTAACCAAGTCCAGATTGGTTTCCCCATGGCTAAGTGAAGGAGAAATGAAAGTGAGATAAGATGGAGAGAGGAGGAAAGGACAAGAAAGAGAGAGAAAGAGGGGAAATGGAGAGAGAAAAGAGAGGGAAAAGAGAGAAGAGAGGAAGAGAGAGAGCAGAGAGAAAGGAGAGGAAAAGAAAGCAGGGGTGGGGAGGAGGGTTTGGAGTTTGAAATGTGATACAGGGTTACAGGAAAGCATAGGTAGACCTAAGGCTTTTCAACACTCATTCATAACGAAACCAATCTAAATATCCTATTGATGCTTCAACCTTACTATGTCCAAAATGGAACCCATTATCTTTTCTTTGAAGCTCACCCCTCTTTCAAACTTTCCTATTTCTGTTGAGTGAAGTTATCCAGGTTCAAAAACTTAATGTCATTTTGGACATGTTTCTTTTCCTCATTGATACCCAGGGATGTGCTGGTAAATGTTTAATAACCAGTTCTTCAAAAAGAAAATGCACCATTTGTACACTTAAGTATAATCCACATTATTAACAGTTTCCCTGTCACTTTCTTAAGTCTAGAAATCAACAAAACAGTAAACTATAGCCTTATTTGTTATTGCTGATTTCCAAGGTATACATGTTCACAATGAAAATTAAACAACTAGCAGTTTCCAGTGGGGCCAAGCAGGCTCAACAATACCCCTCACTTATTGACAATACCTAAACGTCCTCTGACATAGTACGACTCTAATCTACAACCTTATACAAGAGATGTCCTGAAGCAGAAAGAACTAAAGGAGTGAGAGGGCAACATAGAAAGGATTTCTGAACTTTTCATTTAAAAGGTTTATTTGGTATTTAACTTTCTCTTCCTCTCTCCCTACCTGTAACATTTAGCAGCCTCCATAGCTTGGTCCTTAGAAAAATTGAAGGGGACAGCTGGGTGGCTCAATGGACTGAGGCCACACCCAGAGATAAGAGGTCCTGGGTTCAAATCTAATCTCATGCCCTTCCTAGTTGAGTGACCCTGAGCAAGTTACTTATCCCCCATTGCCTAGCCCTTACCACTCTTCTGCCTTAGAGCCAATACATAGTATTGATTCTAAAACAGAAGGTAAGAGTTTTTTTTTTTAATTGAAAATTACATCTGGAAAGTTACCTATGTAGTACAACTTCATTAAAGGAACCCACTCCAAATACCCTAACATGCTATTTGCTGATGGCTGAAATTCCATAATTAGAGATGCATCTCTTTGGATTTAGACTTTTTATCCTAGTGTAGAATTAGGGAAACTGTGAGTTTAGGGGTCAGATGACAATGGAATCTCCCTAATCCCTGGTCTTTGGAGAAGCTGGCAGACTTGACTGGATGGGAGGGGCAGGAGCCTCTGGAGTACTCCTTCATCTCCCCCCCACCCTGTAAGTAGTTGGAAATCAGTTAACTGTCAGGTTATGGAGGATATTCTAGCTTGGTAACTTCTAGGCCAAGATGGTAAGTGAACAGAGACTAGACCCCTTGTGATGATAACTTTCTTTGTTTGAATTTCTCTCTCACAGGATGGAAATGTATGAGGTTAAAGTCTTCAACAAATCTGACCACAGGCCCCCAGAGCAAAGGCAGTTACAGCCCCTGTTAGATGAAATACTTGGTTTGGTAAAAGGAAGGTAATACGTATATTCCCCAGCTAACTATACACAAACACTATCTTTTCACAAATTAAATGTATTTAATGATTTCAGGGAACAGGAGAAAGGAATCAGTTTAAGGAAAGAGGAGGGAAGGTAATTTGGCTAAACTGTTAACTGTAGGCTAACAACACATTCCCCCTGAGGATGGGAGGGGGAATATAACTTGAATGGCTGAACTCTAATCTAAGCCCTAAATAATTTTTCTTCTAAAACCTAAACTGCTAAACTGAAGGTTTTTGCTTGAAAGTCTGTCTTTGTGGTTAGCTACCAAGGTAAAGCAGCCCTGGCTGTCAGTGACTAAATGTCCCAGCCCAGAGTTACACAGATTGTCCCTCAGCTCAGAGCCAAGAGCAAAGAGTCAGGACCCCTGCAAGAAGGGTGACCAGGACTCCAACTGCCTTTAACTTCCCCCTCTCTTAGAGTTCTGGGGGGCACTATAGAATTCTGTGATGCAGCTTGAATCCCTCTCAGAAATATGGATCCCACACTAAGATACAAATATTCCCGAGAAGAAAATGCAGGCAGTCCTCAGCATTCCTGCATCTGACTTTCACAATTTCAAGCATTTGTGTGATTTTATTAGTAACCTCATTTTCACTTTCCCATTGGCAACCATACACATTTACAGCTATGTGAAGTAGAGAAAAAAATGAGAGGGAGATGCAGCCAAGTATATGATTCAGCTACCATCCTACTAGGTATTTCGCATGTCTTGTTCATCCTTCAGTTGTAAAGAAATCCCCATACATTTGTTGCATGTTTTCATTATTTCCCTTTAAAACTCAAATTTTCAACTGCAATTAAGACCCAAAAACACAGTGCAAGTACTTTGGGCTCTAAGCCCAAGTGTGCAGTTAGAGATAGGGTTTAGTGAGAAAATACAAGTATTAAACAAACTCTGTGACAGAATGTCTGTAGCCCCAGTTAGCTGGGAGATCCTTAAAGATCTCAAATGGCACAAGAAGCAGACCTCATTAACAAATTATTTCTAGATGATAAGTCTTTTACAATCTTTAATATCATCCACCAACCATGAAGAACAGAAAACATCAGCAATCTCAGTGTCAATTAACAGCAGTGACAAAAGTCCCAACAACCTCTCCCTTGGTTTTCAGAAAGGAGTCAAGTTAGAGAACCTTACAATAGTATAGTGTGCAGTACAAGGCCCTCATACTGCCATCTGACACAGTGTACGGTAAGACTGACGTTACAAAATGTTTCCATTTAAAGAATTTTATTTTCTGTGCAACATTTATGTTATTGTAGATTTCATGTGTTATGAAAAGTGAATATTGTCTGAAATCCAAGTTTGTAAATGAAATGTTAACACAAAAGGTCACAGAATTCTAGGGAATTACAAGTGAGAAAAATGTTTTGCATGTTGCCAGTTTTATCTTGTGTACTGCATTTTATCAGTTGTCTTATGGTCACTGTTAGGGAAACTATACATTATCACAATGTTTTATTATAAAGGATTTTATGCAGAAAAGTATATCTTCAGCAATCTTTAGCAAAAGATTGTCATTTTTATTGGCTATGGGAATCTCACCCATTGTGTCCCAGAGATTCAATGTATGAACATTCAAGTTTTTTTACTTTCATGTTATTTTCTAGGAATGAGGATTGACTAGACCACTGATGGGCAAACTACGCCCGTGGGGCAGATGCAGCCCCCTGAAATGTTCTATCCAGCTGCAGGACATTATTCCTAATTTGACAAATACAATGAGTAGGTTACAATACAATGGAACTTCAAAAGAGTTGCCTTAGAAACAGACTGACAGATGAGCATTTCCTTTCCTTTGGCCCCCTCTTTAAAAAGTTTGCCCATCACTGCACTGGACTATACATTTATCATAGGGACAAGGGAAAGTAGAATTTTAGAAATCACGTAATCTTTTTACTAGGCCTCTAGTTATTTATCTTTTCTAGGCATTGAATTTCCTATTTATAAAATGAAGTAATTGTCATCCTTCTACCATCCCATTTTTTTATGATGTGAATTCTCATTCGAGAGATGTTTTCATTTTAATAAGGAACAAGATCAAAAGTCAAAGGAAGAAATCGCTAATTGTGGAATTTTAGAGAGGGAACTCAGCTCAGTTTTTCAATCTCTCTAAGAAATTAGGTACTAATTATTGTGGGTATAGGAAAATGGGCATGGTATAATAGAAAAAACATTGGACTTGAACTCGAAAGGCCTCAGTTCATATGAAACTTTATGATTTACTAGCCCATAAACTAATAAGTCACATCATTTTTCTCAGACTCAATTTTTTCACTTATAAAAGTTGAATACTAACACTTTTACTACACACTTTAATGAATTGTTGTAAGGAATGTCATTTTTAACATTAAAATGCTGTTTAAGTATGATTTTTTTTTTATTACTGCCCAAGTTGCCACATCAAGTTATTGGGAGAACCAGAACTATCAAGTTTGGTTTCCTCATGTGTAATTGTTATAACATAGTGCCTACCTTATCAGGTTCTTCCTAGAAAGCAAATTTTGATAAGCACCTGAAAAAAATGGAAGAATGACTCATCACTACAGGAAAGAAGGCAAAGCACTGATGGGACTGATTAAAGACATTGAAATCAAACTTCACCCATTTAATTTTCCCCAGAGAAATTTTTGCCTAAGAGATCTTGATAGGAGTAAACTTACACCATCATTGGTACTGGGAAGTCATGAGTAAAGAAACTCCTTCTACCAATATAGGTTGACCCCTTCTAGATAGTTTATAATCTTGGTTGTTAGATCATTGAGAAGTTAAGTGGCTTGCCAATGGTTATACGGACAGTATGTGTCAGAGCCAGAAATTGAATCCAACGAGTAGCACAGAATATAGAGCACCAGACCTGGAGTCAGGAGAACCTGGGCTCAAATCTGAATTCAGGCACTTCCTAGCTGTGTGACACTGGACAATTCACTTAATCCTGATTGCATAGCCCTTGCCCTTCTGTCTTAAAGTTGTTACTAAGACAGGAAATAAGGGTTTAATTAAAAAGAAGAATCCAAACCTTCTTGACTTCAAGGCTAACTCTCTATCCATTACAACCTATCAACATATTCAAATTTTAAATGACTAAGTATGGGATCAGAGATGATAGCTGGGAAATACTAAGGAAGTATATCAAAAAGTACAGGTTGATTATGACATTGAAATTGCCTCCACTTATCTCTGAGACATTTTGGCCACCACATGGGGTTGTGGGGAGGGTTGTAGGGAGGCTCCAGGAAAAAATAGTTGGAGAAAAATAAGTCTACTATAGTCACTCTGGAAAATCTAACCTGAACTTGCCCTAGAATTAGGATGTGATCCTTGGTGTGGCTTCAGAGTTTCAAGAAAGTGAAAACTCCATCATAGTTTGGGGAGGCCAGTTCTTAGTTGGAAAAAAGGTGGTGAGCCACTGGGCACCTACCTGAAAGATAGGCAGTTACTTTCAATAATTCTAAGAACTCTTAAAACAAACCAGTCTTTCTGCCTTGAACAGTGTATCTCTTTTTCTCTCATACTCATCAACATGCACAATATAAACAAACACTACCTTTTCCATCTCCTCCTAAGGAATTTTTAAGAGACTCACTCCCTACATTCAGAACAAGGCTGATCTTAACCCCTTGGAGAGGCCATGTAAAAAAATTTTCTTCCTTTGAAAACTAGCTTTTTTACTCAAGTTTCTCTAAATTATAATCCTTGAAGACTTTGAATTTAAAAGGAAAAAAAAACCTCCTTGAAGAGGTACTTCAAGAAAAGTCTTAAGTGGCAATTGTCTTTAGTCACTCTATTTGTTTGGTTTCTCAGAATCATGACTAAGAAAGCTTCAGGCCTGATTTATATACTGTGATGGTATCTAACATTCCAACCATTCAGTCCAACTCCAAAATCATATTGGAGACTGTCTCTGCATTTTATTTTGGAATCTAGCTCACTGAGCCTCCATAGGAGTGTGGGTAAATCCCAGGTGACCATCTCTCATTTTTTATCCTTTCTATTGGCTATCTCAATGCCTAAATACACTTCCTCCTCAACTCTACATCACAGATTGCCCCTTTTCCTTCAGATTAAGCCAAAGTCTCAACTTCCAAGATTATCCACATACATTACTATCATCCTCCTTCTCTAACTGCCTTGCATTGAACTCCTTTGCATTTATATTTTATTTACTCTCTATATATCTAATCTGTATATGCATAGTCGTATATGTACATGTTGCCTCCTCCAATAGAATGTTCATTCCTTGAAGGCTGAAATTGTTTTATTCTTTGTCTTTATATCTCTAGCACCTAGTTCAAGATCTGCCAAGTTTGGCAAGTAAGAGCTAAGTAAATGCTTGTTTATAGAGTGACCTGACTGTCTACTTAGCAAGTAGTAATATCTCATGCAACCAAAAAGTAGCCTGGTCTTGACTGCTTCTGTCCAACAGACCAGTGTATAAATTACCCATGCTCTGCAGTTTTCAAATGGAAAATGTGAGTACCACCTGAGATTATCTTCTGAGAAGGAAGCCCTGTAAGCCTAGTTCTGCTGAGCTGAGGGTCTGTCCATCACTTTATCCTGAAAATATGGCTGGAACCAGTTACTTTGAAAGGGTTTGACATCTGTGACCAGGTATTCATTGTTTTCCAATGACTGAATTTCATTCTCAGGCTTAAGTTACAGAAGAAATGGTCTTTCTTTAGGCAATTCATTGTTTACAAGGTTAGAAAGGTATAAAATGAGGAGGGCAAATGTATTCAGTACCAATACCTATATAAAGGTTTAAGGGAAGCACCTTTTCTTCTAAAGCAGACTAAGGAAGAAAAACATAAAATATTCATTTCTAGCAAGTTAGTCAGTGTTCACAATCAATTAACTCATACTGAACTATTTTCGAGAAAACTGACTTTGTTGAATGAATTTAGAGTACTCTACCCCACCCTGAAAGGACTCTCTCCTGGGCTTCCTTTTCTCTCTTTAGAGTATCATGGTATAGTAGGAAAGAGATCTAGGATTGGAGCCCAAGGCCCTGAAACTTATATCTGTATTTCTTCAAGTCTCTTCATTTCCCTCAATCATAGTTTCAGTTAGCTGGTCAATGAACATTTATTAAGCACCTACTATATGTCAATCATGTGCTAAGAGCTGTTGATAGAAACAGAGGCAAAAAGATAGTTCCTGCCCTCAAGGAGTTCACAATCTAACAAAGGAGAGAATAAGCAAAAAAAAAAAAAAAGTACAAACAAGCTATTTATAAGATAAATAGGGAAACATTAAAAGGGGAGAGGCACTAGAATTGAGAAGAATTGGAAAAGGCTTCCTGTAAAAGATGGTATTTTGGTTGGAACATGAAGGAAACTAGGAAAGATGGAGGTAGAGATGAGGAAGGAGGGCATTTCAGGCATGGGGTAGAGCTAGAGAAAATGGAATGTCTTGTTTGAGAAAGAGCAAGGAGGCCAAATTCCCTGGATCAAAGAGTGAATGGCAGGAAGTAAGACTGGAAAGGAATGAGGTAGATGGGGGAATAGGTTATGAAGGATTTTTAATACCAAGTAGAGAATTCTATATTTGTTCCTAGAGATAATAGAGAGAAACTACAGTTTGCTGAGTAGCGGGGTGTGGCAGGACTTGTGATTTAGAAAAAAAGCACTTCAGCAGTTAAATGGAGGAAGAATTGGAGAGGGAGAGACTTAAGGCAGATAGACCCACCAGCAGGCTATTGTAATAGTCCAAGTATGTGGTGATGAGGGACTACACCAGCCAGTATCCTTGTGAAAGAAGGGAAAAGGATATGTTAGAGAGATTATGCAAAGATGAAATCAATAGTCCTTGGCAACGGATTGAATATGGGAAGTAAGAGGTAGTGAAGATTCTAGGGTGACACCTGCAAGCATGGGGGTTTGGAAGGATGGTGTTGCCTTTGACATTAAGGAGGAATTTGAAAGGGAGAAGTGTTTAATGAAAAAGATAATGAGCTTAGTTTTAGACACTTTAGAATGATGAGGAAGGAAAATGAAGATACTATTATAGTCCACCTTCTCAAGGAGGTGAGCCACAAAGGGCAGAAGAAATATAGGACATAGTTTTCAGGGATGGAAGGCTCAAATAAGGTTTTTTTTAATGATGGGGCATGTTTGTAGGCAGTAGAGAAGGATCCAGTACACAGGGAAAGATTAAAGACAATTGACAGAGTGGGGATGAAAAAAATATGTTGGGTAGATGATCTATGTTTCTCTTTCCAGTTCTATAAATATAACTAAGACTCTTTCTATATACAGACTTTCCTTTGATGACTTTAAATGTTCCCATGAGTTCAGATAGATAGATACAGTCCTTTTGTCTCTCTTTTCATTAACTAACTGTTAGATATTGGCATCTGTAGATGCCTGAAGGCATTTTAAACTCAGTATGTTCAAAACAGAATTTATTATTATGAGCCAATGATCCCCAGTTTGATTTAGCTCACTCTCCAGGACATATGAAAAGTATGACTTACTCTATCTGAAAGCCAGTTGTCTCCTCTCTCCACCGGCCACATATGTTGTTGCATGTTAGTATTAAGTTTCCTACCTTCTTACCCTCATTACTCATTCTTTATTAGGCAATTTAAAGAATATCTTCATTTCAGGGGCTCATTCCACCCCAATATCTTGCCCCACTGATGATAGGACAGTCTCTTATTAGTGTTACTTGCCTAAAATTAGTATCATTTGCAACTAATTTTGAGCCATAAGCAGTTTCAGACCTAAATTTCAAGTTCATTTCCCACTGCCTCTCTAACTAATCAATCACATGCTATCTGTGGAATTATGGAGAAAATCTATTCTCCTCCTATGACTGCTTTCCCTATATGGCAATATCAGTCTTTAGGAAAACTCCCTTTTGTATTGCAATTAACTTGCCTCCAAACTCACCCCTCTACCTAACTTTCTAATTTCTGTCAAGGGTACCACTCTCTTAAATTTGCAAGTTCAGAATCATCCTCTATCCTTGACATCCTCAGCCCTCTAATCCAATCAGTTGCCAAATCTTGTCATTCTACCTTTACAGAAACTCTGGCATCTTTACCCTTATCTCCATTCATGGGGGAGGCTGGCTCCCCCAGGTCCAGGGGCTCAAGGTGGTGTGACAGCATCAGTGCATGATGAATGAGAGACAGTCTTAACTTTAGGGAGGCAGGCGTCATGAATACTGCTCCACTCTGCCTTGTGTGAGGTTTGTTTTTATACACTTTGAGATTGCACATAAGGTTGGCATAGAAACTCCATATTCAACATAAGTTTTTTTCTTGGAGATAATGAACAAGCCATACATTAACCTTGTTACCAACAACTTTGTTACTAACAACTTTTCAAGGTGTGTTTATTTGTCTCCTTGGCTATGGGGTGGAGAAAGCAGTCCAGTCAGTGGAATGGGATGTACCAACCTTTGAGGGTAATTTCTCCTTTTATCATCCATTGTAAACTACTGAATCAGGGATCAGAGAGAGGGGGGGTGGAAACTTGGCCTGTTTTTGCAGGCACCTGTGTATCTAAGTTAGGGTTTTTAAATCTTTAACATTAACTCACTATTTGCTTTTTTGTTATAGGGAGACTATTGGGGAATTTCTGTATTATTGCATGTAAAGGTGGGGCTTTTCCTAGGAGTTTATAGGGGGCTTATAAGGGTTCTAGTAATAGCCTATAGTGTTCTTTTGTTATTTCCCTGAGGCGTAGTGGGGATATTGATTACAATAATCCCAATAATAGGGAATGTTAATAAGAAGAGAGTCACACAGAGGAATCTGAGTGGGATTACCATCCTTCTGTAGCCTACTATGTGGGTTTCAGAATTCATGCATGACTGTGTCATCCATCATGAACTTGACAGATCCCTGCACATTCATTGTCATCACTCTTGTTCATGTTCTCATCTACCCTCTCCTAGACTACTGCAAGAGATACCCAACTGGTCTCTCTGCTTTCAGTCTCTCCTCTCCCCAACCCATCCTCTACACAGGTGCCAAGCCGATATTACTAAAGCAGAGGTCTGACCTTACCACTCCCTATGCTCAAGATGCTTCCTAAGTGGTTCCTTTCTGACTCTAGGAAAGAACATAAATTCCTCTGTTTGCCATTTAAAGCTCTTTATGTGGCTTCAACTCATCTTTCCAGACCAATGTCACTTTCTCGATGTCTTTGGGCTGCTACGTGATACAGTGGATAGAGCACCTGGCCTGGAGTTAGCAAGATTCATCTTCATGAGTTCAAATCCATCTTAAGACACTAACTATGTGAATCTGAACAAGTCACTTAACTCCATTTGTCTCATTTTCCTCATCTATAAAATGAGCAGGAGAAGCAAATGGCAAATCACTCCAGTATCTTTGCCAAGAAAACCCCAAATGGGATCATGAAGAGTCTGAAATGACTGAACAACACAAGTTTTCTTTCATGCCTAGAATGCTATTCCTCTAATCCCCTTAGAATATCTAAATGGGTACTTAAAAGATATATAGAGTACAGGGAATATAATCCAGAGAGGAGAGACCATCAAGAGCTATGGAGACTAGAAAAACTCTCATCCAGAAGATTTGACCTGAATCTTTTTTTAAGTTTATTTATTTAATTAACTGATTTAGAATATTTTTCATAGTTACATGAATCATGTTCTTTCCCTCCCCTCCTCCCACCCCCCTCCTGTACCCAACAAGCAATTCCACTGGGTTTTACATGTTTGACCTGAATCTTGAAGAAAGCCAGGAAAACTAAAAGGTTGAGGAGAAAGAGAGAGCATTCCATTCATGGGAGATAACCACTGCAAAGGGATTCAAGAAACTGCAAGAAGGCTAGTTAGCTGGATCAGAGTATGTGAAGGGAAATAAGGGATAAGAAGATTGGAAAAATAGGAAAGGATCAATTTACAAAGATTTTTAAATGCTAAAAGAAGAGATTTTATCTGATTATGTAGGTAATATGAAACCACTGGAGTTTACCAAATAAAGAAGCAACATCAGACTGGGCCTTTAGGAAAATGAATTGGCCACTGAGTAGAGGATAAACTGGAATGGGGAGAGACAAAGTAGGAAGACGAATGGAGAGCAGTTAGAAAGCTGTTGCAGTATAATAGTCTCTCAGTTTAGGTAAATGTAACACATGGGAATTTAGATATACATGATTGAAAATTGAAAAAATAAAGAAGAAAAATATATAAAATAATTTTTGTTATGTACAAAATCTGCCATTTTCCCAAGCTGCATAAAGTCTCACAGCAGTTTGCCCAATTACACTCATCTTTGTTCTGAGATGTGTTAGTATGAGTCATCACATTGTTTTACCCCAAACATTAGCTCCCTCATCAATCTATGTTTTGGTTTCTCAATTGTAACAAATTGTGGCGGTGTCAGCACAGTGCTTTTCTTTGTTTCACACTGACCCTCTTTTGTTTAATTTACATTATTCACATGTTTATTTGCTTTATAAATTTTTTCAAATGTGTTAGATATATTCATATAAGAAATACTCATTAAATAATTATTAAAATAAATTATTAAATATTAAATTATTAAAATTAAAAGTCAAATTGTTATTATGCAGAATTTTCAATTTATTCAAAGGGTCTTGAAACATTATTAGTTATGTAAAATGAGGTCCTACTCCAAGGGAGAGGGGATGAGGGCCAGGACTAGAGAGGTTCTATGAGGAAAAGAAAGGAATGGATGTGAGAGATATTGTGAAGGTAAAAACAAACCCCTAATAACTCTCTTGGCTCTCGATTGGTACTCTTACTCCTATCTTTTGACTATTTCTGAAACCATATTAAGATAAAATTCCTATATCTGACCTTGATTTCATGTGTATATGACTCTACATGATGGAGAATATATTATTTTTATGTATTATCTACATGATGTAGAATATATTATCTTCTGAGGTTTGGCCTTACCTATTGAAAAATCTCTCTCCAGGGATTTGATAGAGGTTCCCTAGTCCTAATCGTTCCCTATCCTGGACCTCCCACCATCAGCATTGCTTCTCTGGGTCAGATATAAGAACCAGGACATTGCCTTCAGAGGACCACTGTAAAAGTTTTCCTAAGCGACTTGGTAAGGAAAAAATCACGCTAATAAGAAGACAGCTTTCTTCTGCAAATCCTTCTTATTAGCACAAATTCATTTTCATACAGATAAGATGACACTTTAGAGACTTGGGAAGGTGCCAATAAGATAGAGCAGTGATGGGCAAACTTTTTAAAGAGGGGGCCAAAGGAAAGGAAATGCTCACCTGTTGATCTGTTTCTAAGACAACTTTTTCGAAGTTTCATTGTATTGTTTCCTACTCATTGTATTTGTCAGATTAGGAATAATGTCCTACGGTGGGATAGAACATTTCGGGGGGGGGGGGGGGCATCTGGCTTGCGGGCTGTAGTTTGCCCATCACTGAAATAGAGGATAGATGAATCTCAATAGAATGGAAAAATGTGGAATAATCACAGAATAGCAGATTTTAAGGTTGAAAGGTACTTCAATCGCCATGTAGTATAACCTACACCTAAAAGGAATGTGTGCTATAACATAATCAACAAAATGATCATCCAGCCCTTGCTCAGAAACATTCTGGCAATAAAGAGCTAGCTTTCAATACAATCCATTCTATTTTTGGACAAGGGTAGTTACCAGGATGTTCTTCCTTATATCAAGCCTTTATTTGTCTCTTCAGCTTCCACT
This sequence comes from Gracilinanus agilis, assembly GCF_016433145.1. Lineage (NCBI taxonomy): Eukaryota > Metazoa > Chordata > Mammalia > Didelphimorphia > Didelphidae > Gracilinanus > Gracilinanus agilis. The sequence continues at coordinate 411,921,598 of NC_058133.1, read as the reverse complement.
CATTGTGCCTGGTTCTGCTGTCCTGGCCAGATGCAATAAGTCTAATCCCCCTTCCCCAAAATCACCCTTCAAATACTTGAATAGAACTATCATGTCCCACTCTTCCTCAGCCCTCTGTTTTCTAAGCTAAATAATTCCAGTTACTTCAACCTATCCTCATGGCATGAACGCAAGGACCTTTACTATCCTAATTGTCCTCCTCTGGCGACTGTCTAGTTCATTAATGCCTTTCTTAAACTGTAATGTCCAGGACTGAGCACAATACTCAATATACAATACAATTTTTAACTTATATAAAGGGTCTTGGAATGTAATGGTCACATAAAAATGAGTACTAAACTCCAAGGAAAAGATGATGAGAGCCTAAACTAGGATTGTGGTTGTGTGAATAGAAAGAAAGGAATGAATGTGAGAAACGTTGTGAAGGTGGAAACAAATCCTAGTAAGTTTATAATCATAGATCCAACCATTCTGGAGAACAATTTGGAAATATAAGGTCTGTAAAACTGTGCACACTATTTGATTCATCAAATACCACTACTAAGCCTATACCCCAAAAAAGATTTTAAAAAGACAAAGTGCTTATTTTTAAAAAATATTTATTACAGCTCTTTTGTGTAGTAAAGAATTGGAAACTGAGGGGTTGTCCATCAATTGAGGAATGGCTGAACAAATCATGTTATATGATTGTAACAGAATACTATTCTGCTCTAAGAAATGACAAGCAGGATAATTTTTTAAAAATCATGAACTGATGCAAAGTGAAATGAGTAGAAACAGAAGAACATTGTATCTGGTGATAGTAATATTTTTGATGAAATATGAATGGCTTATTTATTCTCAGCAATGCAATGATCCAAGACAATTCCAGATACTCATGATCAAAAATGCCAACTGCCCTTGGAGAAGGAATTGACAGAGTCCAAATACAGACCAAAACATACTGTGTTTTACTTTCTTTCTACTTCTTTTTTTTAATTTGAGACCTCTTCCTCAAAATGACTAATATGAAAATGTGTTTCATATGATTACATGATTGTGCATGTAAAATATACATCAGCTGGCTTACCATCCATCTCAGGAAGAGGGAAGGGAGGAAGAGAGGGAGGGAAGGCCGGAAGAAGGAAGAGAATTTGAAACTCAAAACGTTTAAAAAACGAATGTTAAAAATTGTTTTTACATGTAACATGGGGAAAATATTGTTTAAAAAATGTATGATCTGACCAGGGAAAAATACAGAAGGATCACCTTGTTATTTCTAGAAGCTATGGCCTTCTTAATGAATCTCAATATCACATTCCCTTTTTTGGCCACCATATCACATTATGACCCTAATTTAACTTGGATTTTACTAACATTCTTGGATCCTTTTCAGAGAAACTACAATCCAATCATGTCTTTTCCATCATGTTACTTGTGAGATTGATTTTTTGAATCCAAGTATGACTTTGCATTTATTCCTATTGGATTTAATCTTGTTAAGCTCAGCCCAATGCTCTGAGCCTGTCAAAATCTTTTTAGGATCCTGACTCTGTCATCCAGTGTGCTAACTATTCTTCCATGGAAAATTTAATGGCGAAGAGAGTACATAGTGGAAAGCAGCCAGCTGCTATTGTTGTTGGGAGAGTATCTAAGGCAAAGAACCCAGGGACAAGGAAAGGAAAAAACTGAAGGTAAGTCTCCTTTTCCACAAGTTGGTGTGGGATCAACCATCCTTGAAATAGGAATTTATTTCTACATACTTTATGAAGCAATTAGGCTCTGATTTGACCTGTGTATAATGTAAGTAAAATAAGCAGAACCAGGAGAACATTATACACAGTAACTGAAATATTGTGGAACAAGCAAATGTGATAGACTTTGCTACTAAAAGCAATACAATGATCCAGGACAATTCTGAGAGACTCATGAAAAAGAATGCTATCTACTTCCAGAGAAAGAACAATTAGAATAGAAACGCAGGTGAAAACAGATGATTTGTCACTTGTTTGTTTGGGTATATGTTTGGGGTTTTGGTTTTATAAGAATAATATGGAAATATGTTTTGTGTGATAATACACGTATAAACCAGATTGAATTTGGGAGGAGGGAAGGAAGAAAGGAAGGTGACAATATGAATCATATAACTTTAGAAAAGTTATGTGGGAATTTGTTATTAAAATAAAAAATCCAAATAAAAAATAATGGAAAGGACACTGGATAGAAGCTTAAGCACTAAAAAAAGCACACATGAATGAGTCAGATTTCTGTTTTTGATAACCAAATAAATGTTTCTTTACAGGCCCTTGCTCTAAAGTTAGATTTTCTTAGAGAAATTATCATGAATCCTATCCTTTGGAGGAGACTGTTTTTTAAAATATCCAGATATTGGGGCATCTATATGGCTTAGTGGTTTGAGAGCCAGGTCAAGAAATGGGGGAGGTTCTGGGTTGAAATCTGACCTCAGACTCATCCTAGCTGTGTAACCCTGGGCAAGTCACTTAACCATCATTGCCTAGCCCTTATCATTCTTCTGCCTTGGAACCAATACCCACTATTGATTCTAAGATGGAAGGTAAGAGTTTTCTTTTTTTCTTTAATCCAGATATCCAAAAAGTAGACTGGCAGATAATCTAGTCTTCCTTACAACTGTCCTAACATTCACTTTCATATCCCTTTAGTAGCCTTGCTAGAACAGGCTGATCTATTCATCATCTTATTAAAAGAGAAGTTAGACACTGTAAATAGCATGAATATTTTTTTACAGCTCCAACCAAAACCTCCACTCTTGTTCTATAGTTCTGTCATCACTGAAGGCAATAAACCAATAAAACTGGAAACCATTTCAAGCACTAAAAACTGCTATTCCAAAAAAAGATAGGGGAGAGGAGAATAAGTAGGGAGAAGCCCCTTGGAAAACATCCAAGTTCCGCCTTGCCTATGCACAGTAGAATTACTGGGTCATTGCCCAGTGTCTCCTCCTCCTGCAGGTGCTCTGCAATGTGAAACAAAAATCCCCAATTAGAATAGTAGAGACTAATAGAATTATCAACTCCATTAATGGATCAAGGACCTGGGGATAGTCAGGGATTTTTAAATCCTTTGTGAGCATTTTCCCCAAATCAGTAATTCCTCATTTGTCTATTGTTGGTAAGGTTAGTCAGTCATCAGACTTACTGCTGTTTTTGAAAAATTTCAAGATATTATATTTAACAAATCCAGGTTGGACCTTTATCAAGAAAGAAGCAAATAAACACACTCCATTATTCTTGTCATTTCTTCTAAAATAATTAATGTTTTCATATCTTTTTTAAAAATACTCTATCGATGTTTTAAAGGATTTTGTTTGTTTAAATCAAGCACTTTCCAAAAACTCTGCCCTCACTCCCATAGAACCCTTCCTTGTAACAAAGAGAAAGGTAAAAGAAACTAATAGTGCAAATAACATTCTGATATGGTAGTTTTAATCATTTATGAGCTATGGGGAAATTGTGAGTGTATGTGTGCATGTGTATTTGTATATAGAAATAGATTTCATTGGTCCTCTGGCATCAAGATGGTTCATTACAACATATTATTTAAGTTTGCTAGAAATGAGTGGAATACTTGAAGTCTTTGCTATTAGGATCATTCTTGAAAGCCTTGTACCTGAGTATTCAAATGAAGATTAGTTGAGGAAGAAGTAGGTTGGGGGTAAAGAGAGAAGAGATTGAAGGAGACAGGGAACAGGTATCATCTAATATAAAGATATTTTATATTACCAAGCATTTACTGTGGACCTATTTTGTGCATACCCCTGGACTAAGTCCTAGGGATACAAAGAAGATTAAGATATGACTCCTTCCCCCAAAGGCTTGCAAACTAATTGAGGAAATATAATGCTTAAATAAAAGATAAAGAATAACATGGTAGTATACAATATTAATATAATATAATTTTAAATGTAGAGCACTTAATGTATGTTACTTTTTTTCATTTGAGTCCCATGGCAACTGTGTGATGTTAAGTACTCGTTATTTTTCACTGGAAGAAAATGAGGACTACAGAGGTAAAGTGACTAATGCTTCATTGCAAGACTAATGAGTTTCTTCCTAAATCCAAGGCCAGAACTCTAGTTGCTATGATATGGTGAGGCACAGATAATAAATGCTTTAGGAAGGAAATATCTCAGAAGACTGGAGCAATCAAGGAATGCATATTGAAGGAGGCGGGACTTGAGCTGGTCCTTGAAGGAAGATTTGTTCAGTTGTTTTTCAGTCATGTCTGACTCTTCATGGCTCCTTTTGGGATCTTCTTGACAAAAATATTGAAATGATTTGCCATTTCTTCCTCTAGTTCATTTTACAGATGAGGAACTGAAGCAAAAAGAGACAAATGACTTGCTAAGGGTCACAAAGGTAGTAATTCTCTGAGATCAGATTTGAACTCATGAAGATGAATCTTCCTGATTCTAAGTCTACTGCTCTATCCACCGTGCCACCTACCTTCCCTTGAAGGGAGAGTAGGACTTAACAGAACAGCAAAGGGAAAAGAGGGCTCTGTAAGAAGAGGAAATTGTAGGAGCAAAAGGGCTCCATCAATTAACAATCTAAAAATATTTATGAAACACCATCTATGTGCTAGGTAAGTGCTGTGTTAGTCACTGCAAATGCCCATGTAAAGAATGAAGCAGTTGCACCAGACAGAGAACTGCTCTTAGACTCAGAAGTTCAAGTTCAAACTCAGCTACTACTTGTACTATTTGCATGGCCTTGAGTCAGGGGCTTTATTTCAGTAAGCCTCAGTTTTCTCACTGATAAGATGAAGGAGTTGGACAAGATGATTAATAAGGTCTTTTCCAGCTGTAAAATTCTATGTTTCTTAGTGCAGTGGCAGGGATGAGTCTGGTATGTTTGGGAAGAACTTTTGGATCTTAGATTTAAAATAAATAAATGGAGTCCCAGAGAGGAAAAATGAGTTAATAGCAATAGGTCTAGAACCTGACTCTCTTGACTGAATCTAGCACACTATTTATTCACTATGCTATGTTGATTTGATTCTGCTGGAAAATACTTAAGGGATGGACATGCAGCCACCTCTTTGGATTGCTCTCACAAGCCTAGAACTCCCTCCAGTTGGCAAGATTCCCTAAGTATAGTGTAAATAATCCAGAAAGTGAACCTTTTGGAGAAGGCGCCACAAAGATGCCTGCAGAGACCACATACTGCACCAGAAGATCCAGAGTGAACTTTGGGATGTGCTAAATTGAACTATGGGGTGGGGGTGGGGGGTTGAATGCATTTATTTTGAATATATACTCTTATGCCAAAGGGGACTTCCCCCTAATTATCTTTTTGTCAATGCACCTAAAATTGGTTTTGTTCTTTTTCACTTTTATTTCCCTCTTATCCCCATATTATTGTAATTTCCCCTTTAAAAAAACTGTGATATTGTATATGTCTTTAGTTTAAAATCTTTAAAGTTTTAAGTTGATTATGTTTCCATGATCCCTTTGGGGAGACTGGTCTCCCAAAGGATTATAGGGGGAAATGTATTAATTAGAATCTTGAACCCTTGTACTCTATCTCCAAAAATTCCTCTTCCCTTTCACGTACAAGCATCATTATGTTGTTTGGATATAGTTTGGGATCTCCTCCCCCTTGCTCTCTCTTCCATGTGAGTGGCTTGGGTGAACTCCTTCTGGACTTTAGCTTTTTCTAGTTTCCCTTTTTGCTTTGAGTTAAATTCAATAAATCTTATTAAATATACCACTTGGAGTATTGGATATTAATTTTAAAATGTACAATAGTCAGGCCCTGATACAATTGCCCTTATTCAAAATTGGAGGGAACTCAGGGAGTATGAAATAGGCAGTGCTTCTGGTCATTCTCATAAATCTGTCCATTGAGCAACCTTAACCTGGCTTTTTCCTTTTCACAACAACATAACTATCACTACCACCCACCCTTTCCACCCTAAACCCTTTCTTAGGCAGAGAATACAACCTCTGAATGTGGTAATGGTAGTTGGGAGGAGAGGGATATCTTCCATAATTAGAGGCATGGAGGAGAGTTGAGTGTAAAGGAGAAGATCCAATTCCTGGAAAATTCATCTCTCTCTCAAAGGAGGTTGCCAATAAAAGGGGTTTGTACTCCATTTTTTAAAAACTGTGCTGTATGATTGGAAATGACATCTATGCCAATCCAACCCAGGATAAACCAACCTGGAAAGCCTGATGTTCTAGTTCTTCTTTTTTTTTTAACCAGCATTCCCACAAATCTTTTTACAGTAGCTGCCTCCAACTAAATGCCAGATCGTTCCTGGAAAATGTGTTCAAAAGCTAATTTAGATTCCTTCTGCCTCCAGCTACTCTACACACCACATCCCTTCCCCCATCTAAGTCTATTCCAGGCTCATCATCAAATGATATCAAGTTTGGACATTTAAAAAACTTGCTTTGTTAACATAGTAAACATATTAACATGTGTTGACATATTTAATACTTTTCAAAACATGTTTATGTACCAATGACCTTTGTTGGTAAACTCCATGCCAAATGATCATACTCAGAACTCAGGAACCATTTTCTTTGTTAGTATACATGGTGCCATAAACATGTCAGTGCTTTCTTTATGGGGATAAAGAAATAAACCACTTTACCCTGGGGGCACCCAAGGAAATTTGCTGACAGTATAAAAAATCTAAGAGGAAAAATAGTGTTTTCCAGACTAGTCAATCAGTTGTTTTTCTTTCCCCCACCACAAACTGCCTACTCCATTGAAATTCTGATGAACTTATCATGCAAAGGTTTATATTATTATGTAACCTGTGACCCATTACTGATGTTCTGGAATCACCTAGTTGAGTGGACACACAAAGGAGAGATAGATAACTAGTTCTCTAAAATCTCTTTAATGGTTCATATTCCCTACTCAGGTTTCCACCTAGGAACATCAAATTTTGACTGGCATCTAAGACTTATCTAAAAGGAAAAGGACCTTCAGTTCCCATGCAAACACTCAGACTATAAAAATACTGAATAGACTCATCCACATTCATGCTCTATTTCCATCTTTATTCTGGATTCTATCAACTTCATCTCTTTGCATACAACTTGGTACTTATGCTGTTGTTCTGGGGCCTGGGATTCTGACTGGCAAAAGTTTTTTATATGTTGTCCAGACCCAGAGACACCGTGCTGCTCTCTGGTGACCTCCATCCCATGTTTCTAGGTAAGGGCCCTTTTCCTCTGTTTCTCACACCCTCTTCTTCTACCTCTAAGTCTACAAAGAATACCAAATTAGCACTACCATTCATGAAGGATATGAGTCAATAATAGTCCCTTGCCTCTACTCAACCAACTCTGTATCTTCCCTGACTAAAATTCTCTTCCATGACTACCATTCCCTGTATGTTATGTTGATCTATTAGTATTTAAATTTCCTGAGAGTAAAGACAAACTTAGCACAGTGTCATCATTAAATACACACACACACACACACACACACACACACACACACACACACACACACACACAATAAGAAAGAACTTACAGTTTCTAGGGGTTCTAGAAACCCTCCCCTCTGATAGCTCTCTCCTCTCTTGGGACATACACAGTCCACACTACTCACAGTACCATTGCTTTATTAAGACCTGAGAATTTAGAGAACTATTGCTTTAAGACTCTGAAAATTTTTAATGAAAAGCAAATCAAATAAAACAGATTTGTAGTATATTCAGACAGGCTGAAAATCAGATGCTTATGAGAATTTTTTTAAATAAAAAGAACTGAATTGGGTCAGTTATGAAATGGGACAAAAACAGATGAGAGAAGGCTAAATTGTGTGAGAACAATTAGTGAGAAAAGAAGCCTAAGTATCTGCAAACAGGGGTAAGGAGGTATTTTCCATACCTAAAGGTGAGAACCTATGTTAACATACTATTTGCACAATAGGGGGAACATGTTTGTGTAGGAGGACAAAAGTTAATGTTACTGAAGGCATGAGAAAAAGAAATGATGAGGTGGCTGTAGTTTATATTTTTAAACTGAATATGGTTTTAGATAATATTTAGTTACATACATTGTAAAAACTGTTCAGAACATGCCTTACCCAGAGAATTATAATGAATGGTGAATAAAAGTTACATCAAATACTGATAATGAACTTTCCCCTCTCTGGGTCTTCATAGTCTCATCAGCAAAATGAGGGGATTAAACTAGACAAGTTCTAATTCCTTCCAGCTCTCAATCTATAATCCTATAACCCTAAATTATTCTGTATTTGAAGAGGAGGGTATTTTGCTAGAGTATAATAAAAGTAGAGGCAGCTATTGTAATATATTTTCAGGTGTGTATATAATTAGCAATTACACAGCATTTTGAAGTTTGCAACTGTTGCTTGTTCAGTCATTTTTTAGTAATGTCCAACTCTTCTGACCTTATTAGGGGTTTTCTTGGCAAAGATATTGAGGTAGTTTGCCAATTCCTTCTCTAGTTCATTTTACAGATGAAGAAATTGAGGTAAACAGGGTTAAGTGATGCCCAGGGTCACACATGAGTCTTCCTAACTCCAGGTCGGTGCTCTATCCACCATGCCACCTAGTTACCCATAAAGTTTGCAGTGCACTTTATAAATATTAGCTTTTATCCTTAGAAAAATCCTTGGAGATAGATGCATCACCATTTTTAACTGAGAAAACTGAGGCAGATATAAGTTCAATTATTTGCCTAGGGCACACAGTTAGGAAGTGTCTGACTCCAGATTTAAAGTAAGGTCTTCCTGATTTCAGGTCCAGTGTTCTATTCACTGTTCTACCTAACAGCCTCTAGAGACTTTATCACTATGTCTTTGATATATATTATGATCAGAGCAGAAAAGAGTACGGATGAATTCAGGGCTAATAGATCCCACCTTTATTTGAGAATATTCAGAGATAGCGAGGATTAAAATTAGGCCCCCTGCCCATCAATTGGGGAATGACAGAGCAAGTTATGGAATATGAATGTGATGGAATGCTAGCTAACTTTCTGTAAGAAATGATAAAATGGATGGTTTCAGAAAAACTTAGGAAGAATTGCATGTACTCCTGTAAAGTGAAGTGATCAGAAATAACAGGAAAATTATGCAAAAATAATACAACAAAGACAAATAATCCTGAAAGACTTGGGAACCACAACTTCAGAGAACTCAAGATGAAATATATTACTCACCTCCTAACATAGAGGCAAAGGACTCAGAGTGTAGAATTAGACCTTTTTTTGGACAGTGCTAGTATAGGAATTTTTTTTTGCTTGACTATACATGTTTATAATAGAGCTTTTGTTTTTTATTACTTTCTTAGTGGGGGTGAGAGAGGAAGATGAGATGAAAAGGAAAGAATGCAGATCTTAAAATAAAATAGGATCAAACATAAAGAAAACTAATGCTCCATGATAAGAATTTTGTAGCATCTAAGTAATTAAAAACTATCCCTCTTACAATCTTTAGCTCAAATCAGTTTTGTCTTTTGTCACCAAACTGTCCTATATTTTCAGATGTCTCAAAGCATGAATATCCCATCACATCACCACATTTCCCAGAGTCGAGTGATCAAGACATTTATTAAGGGACCAGAAGCAGGAGAGAGACACAGGTGCTGTTATTTACACAGGAATATTCTCCACTTTCCACCCACAGTTGGAGAAGCAGCTGGAAAGGAAAGATTGATTGTGTCTCCTCAGGGGGTATTTAGATACATCAGGAAGTAATCAGAGTGCTGATGGAGGGGAGGCAAAGGAGTGGTTGGAAGCTGGCTTGGGCATGGTGATAGTTATAATGTGAAAGTAGACTCAGTGGTGGTGGTTCCATGGCAGCATCAGAACAAAGATTGGGCTTAGGTTAAGTCAGAGATCATGGTCACTGCATCTCTGTGTAGAAAGACTGCTAATATCCCTCACAAGTGGTCAACAAGTAATGATGAGAAATGTAAGATCAGATTCTGCCTTCTTTAATAGGGGAAATAAGAGATGCTGAGCTTGACTCTGGATTTATATTCCAAAGAGAATGTTTGGGAGAAGGAGGGGATGAGGATGGAACAGAAGAGCCTTGGGTGACCTATTAACCAAAGTTAATTAAGCCTGGATGAGAGAAGATCTAGAAGGGATGAAATGGTGTCTTCAAGTATTTATAGGACTGCCATGTAGAAAAGTTCAGTTCCAAATGTCAGAGCAGTTAAGAATTAACTGAAATGTGTTAATATACTAGAGGCCTATATTTTATTTTCTTATTTGCTCTGAGGCATTTATTTGGCCTCAAAGGACAGGACTAAAATAATGAGGTTTAAAGTTACATGGATGGATTTTGACTCAACATAAGGAAAACCTTCCTAACCATTGGAGCAATCCAAAAGTAAAATGGGAAACCTTGAAAGGGAGTGGAATCTTCCTCAATGGGGATCTTCTAGCTAAGGTTAGATGACTATTTTTGAGAATGGGGATCTTCTAGCTAAGGTTAGATGACTATTTTTGAGAGGAGAAGGAGTCTGAATTTTACTCTCTTGCTCCACAGGAAATGCAGCAGCCTCTCACAGGTACAGTCCTATTGTTCATTGGCACAAGGACCTTTGACTCTATTTCCAATCTGGATGGCAGAAAGTAAAGAAGAGTTAAGAATCCTCTTGATGAGGATGAAAGAGTAGAGTGTAAAAAGTGTCTTGAAGCTTAATATTTAAAAAAAACAAAGATCTTGTTAGCTGGTCCCATCACTTCCTTGCAAATAGAGAAAGAATAAATGGAAGCAGGGTCAGATTTTATATTCTTGGTCTCAAAGATCACTGCAGAAGGCAACCACACAAATGAAAATAAAAGATACTTGCTCTTTAGAAGGAAAGCTATAGCAAATCTGAACAAGCACACTAAAAAGCCAAGTTATCACCTTGCTGACAAAGGTCCAAAACTATAGTTTTTCCAGGGACAATGTATGATCCTCAAGTTGCACTATGAGGAAAGCTGAGCACTACAGAATCAATGTTTTGGAATTGTGGTGCTGGAGAAGACTTTTGGAAGTCCCTTGGACAGCAAGGAGATCAAATCAATCAATACTTAAAGAAGTTAATTCAGTCTCTTCACAGGAAGCTGAAGTTTAAATACTTTTTGGCCACAATCTATTCACTGAAGCTAAGGCTTAAACACTTTGGCCACATAAGGAGAAGACAAAGCTCGCTGGAAAAGACCTTGATGTTGGGGGAAATTGAAGGCAAAAAGAAAAGGAGATGGCAGAGGATAAGATGAATAGAGAATGTCACAGAAACAACAAACATGGATTTGGACAGACTGAGATACAGTGGAAGAAAGAAGGGCCTGGCATGCTATAGTTCACGGGGTCACAAAGAGTCAGACATGACAGAATGATTGAATAACAACAATTTCTTACCTGGGACACTTCACCCCACCTTGGAAAACCTGATGGTCTCTGTTCTCAGAGACACCATGACACCACATGCTGGCTTTGGACTTAGTGTAGACACCCACCTGGCTTGGCTCAGAACTCCAAAGATCAAGTGATCCATTAGCCTTAGCCTCCCCAGGTAGCAGGAAGCACAGGTATACACCTCCTTTCCCAACTAATAATCCTTTGATTAAAATGTTATAGAAGGGATTCTTGATCAGGTACAGATGACTTAGATTAGACATTCTCTTAAGTTCCCATCCTATTCTGAGATTCTGTGCTTTTGCAAGAGCAGGAGAGAGTAAAATATAAAGTCCCACAGGTAGAAATACTTTCAGAAAATCACAGATCAAGGATCTCAGAGGTAGAGATTCTACTCCTAAGATATCCCATTCTGCTCTTGGAAAGCTCTGTCAGGAAGTTTTTCCTTATATATAGCCTAAATCTTCCTTTGTGCAAATTTTGCCTATTACTGTTCGTTCTATTCCCCAGAGTCAAACAGAACAATTGTAATTCATCTTTCACATAGCAACCCTTCAAATAACTTGAAGACACCTGTCATCCACACAATCATCTTTATTCCAAGTTATCTCCAATTCATTCAGTCACTACTCATATGATATAGATTCAGTGCCTGTCACCATCTTGATCACCTTCAAGTTTATCAGTTTCATCCCTAAAATCCCTGATGCCCATATGATTCTTTTTCCTGACCTTTTGAAACTCACAAGGCTCCAACTCTTCCATCTAAAATGGAAGAATAGATGCTGGGGTAAAGGACTGAGATTTGTTTTCACAGGACCACTCATTAGCCTCAGAGAGTATCATATCACCACAACTTAGTCCTTTGTGTGTGTATATATATATATATATATATGCATATGTACATACACAGTATATATGCGTGGGGTGGGGTATGGGCAGCTTGGTGGCACAGTGGATAGAGCACCAGACCTAGAGTCACAAAAACTCACCAGAAGAGAATTTCCCCCAATTCTTTATTACTCCTATCTTTGAATGATTAAATTATCATTAAGGAAAGTCAAGAAGTTATGAAGTGCTCTGCTTTTAATAGAGGTATTCATAATTTCTAAGGAGAAATAACAGTAACAACTATCTTCTTGGTCATCATTATTCACTCCTAATGCTTCTTTCCCGTTGACATTTGAAAATGATGCTTTTCAGACATACATGCAGACATGGTTAAAAAGACTGACCTAGTCTTTTTTTTCCTGTGCTGTATGCAGGGAAGAGTTGCTTTTGTTTTGAGAGCTATTAGTGCCATTCAAAGACCTTTTCTTTCTGGCTCTGCATCTTCAGGCTTTATAGAAATATTTTTGCTCATGGGATGAAATAAAACCTCATCAATTTTTTATTTTGTTAGGAAACAATTATGGTTCATATTGTATGTTGTTATATAATTGTGTGATATATTACATATAGTTACATATTATATTATTATATTTTGATAACAATAAACAAAAAACAGTTACATGGAGGCATTGTTTTAAGATTTAAGATTTTAAATTAAAATTAATTTTATGATTAAGATTTAAGATTTTCTCTGAACATACCCCTTCCTCTTGCCTAACACCCTGTCCTACAACACTTTTTTTGGAAATTTCCATGCCTCATGCTAGAGACCTCCACGTTTATAACCATTATCTCACCAGCTAATTCCCATAATCTTCCCTCCTGTGACAGAGATGAAAAACCAATTTGAGCCAAAACCTATTCCTACCCTTTGTCATCTGTGATTCTTTCCTGCCTTGACAAGGATAGAGAATCCTAGGATTTTAGATTTAGAGCTAATAGAGACTTCATAAGCCATCTAGTCCAACTCCTTTATTTTTTAAGTGAGGAAACTGAGCTTTAGAGACTTTAAGTGATTTACCCAAGTTCACACTGGCAATAACTAGCATAGCTGATATCTGAATTCAGGTTTTTCTCATTCAAAAAGCTTGTATTCTTTCTACTTGACCTTTACGGACTCCAGACAGTTGACTCTTCAAGTAGGAGATACAGAGAGCTAAGGAAGACATGTAGATGTACTAAGGCGGGCAGGGGGGAGGGCGGCAGCTCCATGGTGAGCTTTTCCACAAGGGCAGCCTTACTGAAGACTCCTGCTGAGCCACACTTTTCTCTTGGTCCTTTGGCATAGCAATTGACTGTTTCCTTCCATTGTCATCCCTGACCCTTACTTTCCCACAAGTCCCTCATTTTTGGCCCTGGCTCTTTCCTTCTGTACTAAAATACACCACAGTAAAGCTTTATTGCTTCAAGCATTACTGTCTTGTCTCATCCTTTGAGAAATTGCACTTAAGTCTAACACCACTTGAATGGTCCATGACACCCATGCAATGTCAAGGTCTTCACTTGCACCTCAAATTACTAAAAAAAATACAAGTAAACCCATTCACTGTTAAGCAAGTTAAACAAGCAGATGGATGTGGGAAGGGAGAGAGATTCTAGGGGGAAAAAAACCACGTTTTTCCCAGAGTAAAGTGCAAAGAAATTCAGCTATGCGTGGGGAATGTGGACCAGGTGTGATTCTCTCAGACGCCAAAGAGACAGCACTGTTCTCATCCTAGTGGCTAAAATGCCTGCAAGGAAATCTCAGTGAGTCAGAGAGGACCCGCCTGCTAGGAAAGAAAGCCAGAGAAGTAAAGAGATGAGTCACTCATGAGACAGGCAGGGCAGAAACTCCTAGGGGAGAGAAGGGACTTCACTGGAAATAAATTAGCTTAGGTGAATTAGAGCAGGAGAAACAAGCCTTCTTTAAAGTTGTGCCCAAGTTTAAGGAGTAAAGGAATGTGAATTGAAGCTGTTCAGAACTCATTTTTTTAAAAAAGATGCTTATTTGTGCCAACATTTTTATATTCTCTTTCTTAGTTCTCTAAGTATATCACACTTTAATTAAAAAAAAACTCTTACTTTCTGTTTTAGAATCAATACTAAGTATTGGTTCCAAAGTAGAAGAGTGGTGTTAGGTAATTAGGATTAAGCGAATTGCCCAGGGTTACACAGTTAGAAAGTGTCTGAGGACAGATTTGAATCCAGGACCTTCTGTCTCCAGAACACCTAAACTTTAAATGTTCACTTAATAGTTAATCTAGTTTAGCTAGTTTGAAAAGAAATTAATTTTGTATTTTTCAAGCGTGAATTCATAATGACTCAATGTATTATATGGATAGCATTAATATAAAAAAGTTAATGCCTGAAATTCTTTTTTTTATTTTACTGATTTTTTAAAAAAATAATACAGCATTTCCTAACATATCTCTCCAGCAGAAACATTCCCTGCAACAAATAAAAATAATTAAACAAAACCAACCAACAAAACTACTGCATCCATCAGCATATACATTATGTGCCCTCATTACCCACCCCCAACCCAAATAAATAATAAAAGAATGACATAATTAAGAAGAACCACACCATCTCTAAGAGCCTCATGTTACCCTGGCCAAACAACTCCAATAATTTCCTGACTGGGATCACATTACTTGAAACCAGACCTCCGTTTTTAACAAATCATAAATCTAGAGCTTCTCTGTTGGTTAATAAACCAAGTCCATCACCCAGTAATTGTAGGTTGTAGCATGCACTCCCTCTGTCAGAAAGAAACTATGAATCCCAAAACCAATAAACCCAAATAAGGCAAATGTCTTTTAATTTTTTTTTTATTACTAACTCTATTTATGCTACCATTCCCAAGCTAAACTGGAGACCATCCTCAGTGACAGAGGCCAAAATCATCCAGTTATGAGACAAGATGCCAAAGGCGTACAACAGAGTGAGGGCTCATGGGGTGAGGGTAGGGAGACCACAGCTACCTGGTTCCCCACTGAAAAGAATCTTGGGGAAGAATGACCCGGGACTACATGTTTAAAGATCAACTAAAATCCTCATGCTTTGTGGGAAGGATGTCCAATTTACGGTGAAAAGTGACAGGTGCTGCAGATGTAGGTAGAAATGCTGCCATTTAAAGCCTTCACTAATCCACTGAGATGCCTTAAGGATCCAACTACCTTATCAGCCAGAGGCAGGATATATTGACTTTTTCTCTTTACCGATGGAACTCACCTCTGGGGTCTCATCACACATGGAGAACACAGGCTCACGTGTGCTACCCAAACACAACACTTGTTTCTGCAAGTGCTTCCTTCTCTCTGGCTTCTGTTCTTATGACTCACGCTTCAAAAAGCAAGTAGCTAATAAATGTTGTTCCCTGATGATGTTGATTTGACACAAATGCATTCTAATGTGACTCTGAAAGGCAGATAATAATGTGTCACTGGAGTCCATCAAAGCAGAGAGTGCTCAGTGAGACCCTACCTTTGTCTTCTAGAAAGGCTCCGTAGCCTCGGGATGTACAAATATGGGTCACTCCAGAGGGGCAGACCCAAGTCTGGATGATTTGCCCAAGGGCCCCAAGATCTGCTGGGATGGAAGAACGAAT
Source organism: Gracilinanus agilis (assembly GCF_016433145.1). NCBI lineage: Eukaryota > Metazoa > Chordata > Mammalia > Didelphimorphia > Didelphidae > Gracilinanus > Gracilinanus agilis. Next base: position 411,905,752 of record NC_058133.1, on the reverse strand, counting down.
GTTATTTGGCATCTGACCTTCTAAAGGTCAGGGGAAGGGAGGCTGCCACTGGGCAGTTATGACAGAATCCATAATAGAATCTCTGAGCCAAAGGCTATTTTATGGAATCATTTCTGCCTCCTAAAATGAAGCCATTGTCTAAAGACATATTGGTATTATTAGATTTCTCCAGCATCCATTGGCATAATCTAGTGTGTTGGCATATATGTGTATGTGTGTGTAATTGCAGGCGCCTTGCAGGAAAGAAAGGGCTAAACCATTAGGAACAGAAGTAACCTCTTTCCATCTCTCTCACCCCCAGGCCCAAGATAAAAGGCTCCATTTCTAACTTGTGTGCCACTTTCTGAATGGCCTCTCCTTTTGCTTTCACTGAATGGGATGGATAGTGATAATTGCTTGATTTTTTTTCTCATTCACCTTGCTGAACAAAGCTATTCATTCTCTTACTGAAAGCTGCCCCAGTGTCTTTTATTTTTAACCCTTACCTTCTGTCTTAGAATCAATATTTATATGTTACATTAAAATTCCCTCCGCTTGCCAATCCAGAAAATGTATCATTTGACAAAAACTGCAGATATATATATGTATATAAACATATATATATATATATATAAACAAGACATATACATATAAGTCTTGCTTATTTCTATTTATCAGTTCTTTCTCTGGAGGTAGACCTACACAAGTCATTCTTCAACCAATATTTCTATGCAATATTTTATGTTCCTGTAGTTAGAAGATTTTTAGGGGTACAAGATGATTATGTCAAATGATCAATTGGGGAGATTAGTCTCCCAAATGATCATAGTGGGGATTGTGAAGATCTGCCCTATGCATTTTTAGATTTAATCAACAGAAGCATATACACCCTACTTATCCTTAATGTTCTCATATTGAAGTTAATTTTTAAAAAAAAGAATCAACTTTTCTTCCCCCCCCCCCCCCACAAAAAATTCATTTGCTCATCACAAGTAAAGAAAGTGCTGAGTTGGCAGTTAGGAGACCTAGGTTCAAGCCCTGACTTTACCACTCATTTGCTAAGTATCTCTAGTCAAGTTATTTCCTTTCTCCAGACTTCAGTTTCTTCCACTAATCCAGTTGCTCTTTCTGAATTCATCTTCTTGAGTACCATTTCCAGGTCTTCTAATGGCAGGAGCCAAGGTGTTAGAATTGAAATATGGTCATTCCAATCAATTAAAATTTTTCTAAGCCTATTAAGGCACTGGGATAGGTTCTAGGAATACAAATACCTTTTTTCATCTAAGACTTTGTCCTCACAAAGCTTAAATTCTGATAGGAGATTAAACATGTTTATAGATAAGGAAATTGAAGATTATATGCAAAGTAGCAAAGAGGAATTTCTGGCAATGAGACACCAATAATTGAGGGAATCAAGAAAGGCACTTAAAGAAGGTAGCAGCTTTTGTACAAACAAAACCAATGCAACCAAGATTAGGAAACAACAAACTGGGGGTGGGGGGCGGATTGATAACGGATTTCTCTGATAAAGGTCTTATTTCCCAAATCTGTAGAGAACAAACCAATTTTTATAAACCATTACCCAGTGACAAATAGTCAAAGGATATGAATAAGAAATTTTCAGATGCAGAAATCAAAGCCATCAATAATCATATGAAAAAATGTTCTAAATGCCTCTTGATTAGAAAAATGCAAATTAAAACAACCCTGAGACACCACCTCACACCTATCAGGTTGGTCAATATCACAGTAAAGGAAAATGATAAATATTGGAGAGGATGTGACAAAATTGGGACACTAATGAATTGTTAGTGTAATTGTGAGCTGATCTAACCATTCTAGAAGGCAATTTGGATCTATGCCCAAAGAGCTATAAAACTGTGCATATCCTTTGATCCTGTAATACTACTACTGAGTCTGTATCCCATAGAGATAATGCAAAAAAGAGAAAGGACCTATTTGTACAAAAATATTTATAGCAGCTCTTTTTGTGGTGGCAAAGAATTGGAAATTGAGAGGGATGATATGAAATCATCCTTGGAAGATAAACTGGAAGCTAAACTTGAGGGACTTTAAATTCCAGAGAAGATTTTTTAATCCTAGAGGTAACAGGGAACCACTGGAGCCTCTTAAGGAGGCGGAGTGACGTGAACAAACTTGTGCTTTAAGATTATCAATTCTGGAACAGCAAGGTGGCTTAGAGAATTGAAAGCCAGGCCTAGGGATGGGAGGTCCTGGGTTCAAATTGACCTCAGACACTTCCTGTTGGACCTTGGGCAAGTCACTTCACCCCCACTGTCTAGCCCTTACCACTCTTCTGCCTTGAAACCAATAGACAGCATTGATTCTAAGACAGAAGGTATGGATTATTTAAAAATTAATAATTTGGCAGCTGTTTGGAGGATGGTTTGGAGAAGGAAGAGACTCAAAGTAGGAGGACCATTTGGAAGGCTATTGAAATATTCCACAGGAAAGGTGATAAGAACCTGAATTAGGGTGGCTGTTGTTATCAGTAGAGAGAAAGCAGAGGTTATGAGAGATATTCTACTATAACTGATACTAAAAAGAGATCTTACAAAACTACTGACAGTTCTTTTCCATTTTCTATTTGTCATTTTCCTACCAGTTTCATCCTTTCTCTGAGACTAATTATGGCCCTAGAAAGAAAATCTACAGGGAGCCACTTACTCAAATAGCCTTTGCTGCTGCTATCTAACCCATGTACCCGCCTCACCTCCCACCTGAACTATTTCCAAAGGCTTCTAATTGGTCTCTTTGCTTGCAGTCTTTTCCCTCTTGAATCCATCCTCTGCAAAACCACCAAATTAATGTTCTTAAAACATAAGTGGATCTAACTAGGTCACTCCCCTCCTCAAGATTCTCCAGTGTTGCCCATATTTCTTGACCAGGCCCCTGATCTTTTGTTGCCTAGTGTCTCCTTCCTGAGTTCCAAATTCCTAATATCTTAGGTATTTCAACTTTTGACCACCATTATCAATAAAACATGCCTAATTTGTTGATCTTTACTTGCCTACCTGGACTCCTGAATCTCAATAGCCTGCTTCTTAACTGATTTACCTTTTCCTTGTTCCAAATCTCTGTTAATTTTTTTACATGTATCTGGAAAAAATAAAATATTTAAGGTTCAAAAATATCCTTATTTTCTGAGAGAGAGGAAGAAGAGGACTATAGGGGGAAATCCATTTCATGTAAAATAGAAGATATCAATAAAATAGATTGTAAAAGATATCAAGAACATATCAAAAAATGAAGTGGTTCTTTTTTTAATTTGGGATTTCTTTAAGGGGCTAATGGAAACCCAGATGAGTTGTCTTGGTAACTACATGAAAGAGCCATAGACCTCAGAGATTGAGAGAATTTGGATACTTACAATATAGAGCTGGATAGTTCTGTAGTAGGAGGCGTCTAGGGATTGTACCTTTACATAGGTCATCCCCTCAGCTATTCCTTTGGCTGCCCTTGCTAAGGGTATTATTATTGCCTCACTATCAAATTCTTTTTAACTTTGCTTCAAAACTTTTCTTCCTATAGTTCTCTTTGTTCCATAGCCCTGCCTCCTACTTTTTCCCTCAGCATCTAAGAGATGTCTCTTGTTCACCTTTTTTAGGGAACAGTACATCTAATATGGATTATGAAGGGAAAAAATTCTCCTCAAAAGCTCTTTATAGTAATATCCTCAACTTCAGGTCTTACATAGAAGTCCTGTGGAATCAAAGAAACCATCTCCTCTTGTACTATGTGAGTGGATTTATTAATATCTAATTTCATGCTGTTTCATAGTAGACTATGACATGTATCCTTTTCTCTTCAGCACCGGAGTGGTATGACTCCCCCTAGTCAATATTCCCCTCTATATCACGAATCAGAGGAAAAATTGTTCTCCAGTTTTCTCTCATTCTCTATAACTTCCACTGGGAAGCTGAGTGTAATTATTCAGATCACCTAAGAATGTTTTCCCAAATATCTAAGAGAAGAAGGAAAAATATCCATGCTTTTCCTCTTGGCACCTGTGTACCGGGGGAAAAAATTGTATTCCTTGCTACATATTCATTTGGCATTTATCATGAATTTGCTTAGAAGAAATAATTATTTTTATACCTAGACCCAAAATAATCTCTAAATTCCTTGAGGATTTCTCCACTGCCTAGAATAGTGCCATGCTGGTAGCAAGTGTTCAATAAATGTATATGATCAATGTTGGTATGATTTTTTTTCCTTTCTTGCCCATTTCTTTCCCATAGACCATTCTTTGCCCTCAAAAAAGAAAAATATATAGTTTTCTATTACTCAGCAAATTTAAGCTGTAACCTATTTTTTTCCCATCAATTTTGATGAATGAAAACTTCCATTGCTGCTATCAGCATCCCACTGTGCAAAAATATGCACCACACTCTATATTCCCTAAATATTCTTTTTTCAATGGATTTTTCTCTAGTAACAAAAATAGAACAGGAAATTAAATTGAACCATAGGGAGAAGAGTTTATTAGGTTGAAGAGACAGGGTTTATACAAGAGCCTATCTCAGATTCCAAGCAGGTCACAAATCATCTCAAATAAGTGTCACCAAATTCCCAAATTTCTCTCCTATCAATGGAGTAAATCATCACATTCTAGATCTTGAAATAAAACTCAAACTTGGGTCTTTACTCCTTTTGGTTAAACTCAATTTAGAAAGTATTCATTAAGCACCTACTGTGCCAGAGCTACGTGTGTTAATTGTTGAGTTTACAAAGACAAAAAGGAAACAATTCCAATCTTCCAGCAAATAGTTTGTTGTTGTTGTTTTAACATGGAGGTAGGATAAAACATGTAGGCAGATAAGCAAATATAAAGTAAAGGCAAAATAAATAAATTGGATGGAAGGAAAGGTATCAATCATATCTTTCAATTAAAATGCCAAACTCTACTTATTCCTGATATTTCAAGTAAATAAGAACACTTCTCAATCAAATCAACCAAACATGTGAACAACTTTTGTTGAATCAATCAAAGCCATTTCAACTAGCAAATGTATTTGGATTGGTTGATAGACTTGATCATACTCTATAACACGTATAAAACCAGGAACCTAGTTTGGGACCCAATGTTGGAGCATCTGGAAGTGGAGAAGATAGAGCAATTATTGGCAATGGTGAAAGCAGAAGAATCCCAGACAGCCTTGGTCCTGATCTCTCCCCACTCCACCCATATAGTTCCTTAAGCAGAGACAGACCTTGTGAACTTCAGAGGGTTGGAAGATTTGGAACTTCTAGTTAGTGTCCTGGTCCTAATAGCACTTCTGAAACAGTTAATGTTGTGCATTCAGCAAGTAAGAACTAAAAGCACACAAACAAAAAATTCTAGAAGGAACTCAGCTGAAAGCTACCTAAAGGGAATGGGTGAGGATTCTAGGAAAAGGGTTGATAGGATCTGTGAGTTATTTTGCCACATGCTCTCTAAATTTGAAGTCATTTTCCTCTGGATTCTATATATTAGTTATGAGAAAGTGTCACAGATTTGGGGTGGGGATGGTTTATACCATCTATTCTTAATATTCCACCTTATTAGCCCTAATTTGTATCAGCTGTTCACCATGACGAAGAAGGGTGATGTCCTGAAGGGACCTGGGGATTCCAAGAGGAGGAAGTGAGAAGGTAGAACATTCTCTACATATTGGACAACTTTTGAAAAACCAAAAAACTAGGAGATAGAATGTTATGAATGGGAAACAGCAACCAATTCAATTTGACTGAAGTATAAAATCTATGCAGAGAATGTGACCTCAGGTGGAATCAGATTTTGTGAGATTTTTTTTAACGCTACATGGAAGAGTTAGCATTTTATTCACAGTGAAGTAATAAAGCTCCTTAAGCAAGGGTGACTTGGTCCAACCTATACTTAAGAGTATTCATTCAGAAGCTATATGGAGGAACCATCAGGATCTATTATAATAGTGCAGGAGAAAAGTGATAAGACTACAACAGTACCTTTGCTTAGTACTTAGGGGAGGAAGATGGGAAGAAAGCCATGGTGACAATGTGTATACCATTGCAAGGAAGAGATTGATTGAAATTAGAGGTAAAGAGATACCTGGGTACTGGGTCCCAGTTCTCCTCCTAGGAAGAAGAGATTGCATTGGGATGAGTTCCCTAAGGAATTATAGGTTGGTGGTACACAGACCTAAGAAGGGATCATACCACGTCCTCCCAAACTAGGGGAGTAAGGGATGACAAAGGTGCGGGTAGGTCCAGGCCATAGCAGTGTCAGTGATTTATACCAGCTGAGTTTACTCCTGATTTTCTGTTTCTAGAAAGGGGCTCAGTGATAGAACTGTGTGGTAGTATCAGCCTTTTTCCCTATTCTGAAACTGCCCATTAGCATCACATAAAATAGAAAAAAGTCAGAGCCTCTTGGCTGCTTTTCAGCCTGGTCCATTGTTTTGCAATTACAAAGACATATGGACTGCTTTTTGTTTGCGCTTTTATTATATATTTATTGTCCAGATTACATGTGAGTGACATAGAATTAAGTGTGTTATTCTCAGAAGGAGCATTCAACTTACACTGCCCCACCCCTTATTCTCAAGGCAAAAACACCCAGTTAACATCCCCAATTGAGAAAGGGATGTGGAAGCCTAGTTTTTACCTTTTGTTGACTGAAGACTCCAGATCAAGGTTGGGAAAGAGACTGATGAAAGACAGAAGGCCCCTGATTCAATGGCAATACACAATTCAGTTGCTCCCCTTACCTCACCTGAACCTGGTTTTATATTATAAGTCAAGGCTCTTGGGGGAGGTGGGGGAGGGTCTTGCATTAGGGAACTATATATTGCCAGCTTGCTGCCTAGTCAATCAGCATTTCTTAGTCCATTGCTGAAGAGTCTCCTTTCACGAAAGGAATAAACAACTGTCTTTTTTTTTACTCCTCCCTTCTGACTGCAGGTTTTTTTTTTATTTAAGTAAGTGGGGCACTTGTGCTCATTTTTATCTCACACCTACATAGATACAATTTTTAATAATCATTTTTCTGACATTTTTGCAATTAAAATTCTTTCTCTCCCTCTCATTCTACCCCCTTCCCCAAAACGACAGGCAATATGATATATATTATATATGTATTTTCATATAATAAGCATTTCCATGTTCATCATGTATAAGAAGGCAAATATATCAGGAAAAAACTCATGAAAGAGATAAAGTGAAAAATGGCATGCTTTAATCTGCATTCAGATTGCATCAGTTTCTTCTATGATGATGGATGGTTTTTTCAACAAGTTCCTTGGAATTGTCTTAGATCCTTGCATTGCTGAAAATAGTTAACGTCATTCACAGTGAACATCATGTATTATTGCTGTTACTGTGTACAGGGTTCTCCTGGTTCTGCTCACTTCATTTTGTATTATTTCATATAAGTCTTTCCAGCATTGTTGGTTTTTTTGTGTGTGTGATTATCCTATTCATCATTTCTTATGGCACAAATAGTATTCCAATATAATCATAAACAATTTCTTCAGCTATTCCCCAATTGATGGACATCCTCTAAATTTCTAATTCTTTGTCACCAAAAAAGAGCTGCTATAAGTATTTTTGAACAAATATGTCTTTTCTTCTATCTTTCATCTCTTTGGATACAGACCTAGTAGTGGTATTAATGGAAGGATCAAAAGGTATACACAGTTTGATGCTCCTCTGGGCATGGTTCCAAATAATTTTCCAGAATGGTTGTATCAGTTCACAGCTCCACCTACAGTATAATAGTGCCCCAATTTTCCCACATCCCCTCCAACACATATCATATTCCTTTTTTGTCATCATAACCAGTCTGTGAAGTGTGAGTCGATACCTCAGAGTTGGTTTTAAGTTGCATTTCTCTGATTAATAATGATTTGGAGCATTTTTCATATGACTAAAGATAGTTTTAATTTCTTCGATCTGACAACTGCTTATTCATATCCTTGGACCATTTATCAATTAAGGAATGACTTATTTTTATATAGTTGAGCCGCATGTACTGTAATTATTGCAATTGCTCCTTGACATTTTGGTTAAGAAAAGAGCACGTGAAAAACTGAAATTGTTTAATTCTTTTGGTCTATTGCAATGGATTAGCTTTTCCAATGTCTCTAGAATCCCCTATGTTCCATGTGTCTTTGAAATCTTGTGTTTTAAACTGTGCTATAAACTTCCTGAGTTCTTGGGAACTAAAAACACGAGTGGAGTATCTGCGTAACAATTGCATCTTTATTCTTGACAGTACCTACTAAGTCTTTCCTAAATCCCTGAGGTGTGACAGCAGTGGAGTTTTCAGGACTCTCTCGGTTGGAGGGTCCTGGGACTTTGGACAGGTAAAATCAAGAATCCTATGGAACTGTCTCTACTATGAAAATGTCACCTATCACACTGAAGGATTTGCTCAATGGGAGGTGATAGGAGGATGTTATCTAAATCTTAGGGAAACAATTGTAGCAAACAGAAGTGCTAATTGTGGATTGTTGTTCAGCAGGAACACAGTCCCTCTCATTCTTTTCATGAGTGGCTTCATGGTCACATAAAGAAGAGGTGTTTTCCTTCCTTTAACGACAACATCAGAAAGTCTTTCAGACTTGGCCCCATAGTTTAGGGGAACCAGAGAGGTGCTGATGTGTATTGGATTGAACTAAGAAGAATATGTAGTAAAAATACAAGAAATTGATGGAATGCTACTTTGCTGTAAGAAACAATAAAAAATTAATTTAGAAAGACCTACATAAAATAAGAGTGAAACAAGTAGAACCAAGAGAACATTATATTCAGCTACTGATTTAATATTTGAGGAATAATGTCAATGTCTATCTCTAGAGAATAAACCGATAAATGGAAACATGAAAGGTGTAATTTATATGCACCTATTTTTTTTTTGTTCGGTGATGACTTCTATGGTGCAGGGAGAAGAGAGAGGAGGTATAGTATCATGGAAATTTTAATGTAACTAATGAACTAATAAGTTAATTTTTAAAGGGAGAAAAAAAGAATGGGAATCTCAGGAAACAGAAGCAAGAGAGCATTATATACAATCACAGAATTAATATTTGAAGAAAAACTTGTGAATATCCACCTCTAGAGAATGAATCAGTAAACAGAAACACAGAAGATGCAATTTATGTGCACATTTCTTTTTTGTTGAATGTATCTCCTATAGTGCATGGAGGGGAGGAAGAGATTGAGATACCTGGGAACAAATTCTATTAAAAAAGAAATGAAAATACAAGGAATTGGGAGGAGCTGTGCCTCATTAAGCAGTGCTTTTGTTGGAAGAGGAAAACTCTTTGCTAAACAAATACCAGTCAATTAAGGTTGAATTTCTAAGGTTGGGTCATAACCCAAGAGCTGAGTTACATTTATAGTCTTATATAGGAAGAAGTTGTGTCTTCAGCTTTAGACATAAGCATTAATAAAGAGATAAGTTCATGACAACTTTGTCTTCTGGAATGACAGTTGATGAACACTAGCCCTAGATCGAGGGTAATGTTTCTACAAAGAGGCATGAAAATTATTTTATGAAAAGAATAGCAGCAATATGAAAAGAATAGGACCAATAGTACTAATGAAGGCACCAGTTTCTTTCCCACTCTTAGAGTATTTAAAAGCAAAAGATAAAAACAGAGAGACTGGAGACTGTTTGGGCCCTGGTTCATTCCACTGATGCTTAACAGAACTAAATGTCCATGAAGAGCACTGCTACCACTTTTGTGCAGACTCTCATCATCTTATGCCTGGACTATGGCAATAGCCTTCTAGTTGTTCTCCCTATCTCAAGTCTCCCCCAACTTCAGTCCATCCTCCATTCAGCTACCAAAATGGTTTTCATACGGTGTAGACCTGACCATGTCACCTCACTACTCAATAAACTCTAGTGGCTCCCTATTACCTATGGAATTAAATATAAATGTAATGCAGTAGTGTGCTGGTAAATGTTTAACAGCTGGCTCTCCAAAAATACTTATGCATGGTGCACACTTTTTTTCATAAACCTTACCTTCTGTCTTAGAATTGACACTGAATACCGATTCTAAGGCAGAAAAGCAGAAATGACTAGACAATGGGGGTTAAGTGACTTGTCCAGGGTCACGTAGCTAGGAAGTATCTGAGGTCAGATTTAAACCCAGGATCTTCTGACTCCAGACATGTTACTCTATCCACTCTGCTACCTCACTGCCCTACAAGGCACACACTTAAGTTTAATCTACATTCACATTTTTCTCCATCACTTACTTAAATCTAGACACTTAGCAAAACAATAAATCAGGCTTTGATTTATAGTGTCTGCCAATTTCTGAAGTGTAAGTGCTCACACTGAAAATTTAACAGCAGCCTCTCAAGAGCCTGTCTGAGCTTGCTCTAACACATTCCAGAATATAAGCTTCTATTTGGCCCTCATCACCTGCCCTCTTCCTACCTTTCCATTCTCTTTATACTTTATTACCCTCCCAAGTACTTACAATCCAACAACACTGTACAGTTCTGATTTCCCTGGATGACTTTGCCTGTATGTGTTTCCATTTGTGTGTGAAAGTGGGGATGTTTTTATGTGCCTGACTATGCCAGATGCTTCCCTAGGTCTTGAGTGTCATTATCAACAAAGGTCTGGGTGATGATGTGACATGGCCACGAGATCATCTGTATCCTTGACAACATCTTCCGGGACATTTCCAAGCTCTAAGGTGGGTCTATATCAAAAAGACATGGTGTCCTGTCCATAAAAGACATTGGACAAGCCCCTCAGTCCTGGATCTTGCATGATTCCTTGCAGTGTCATTAACAAGATTAATTTCTACACTGAGATATGAAGTCTGTCTATCCAAAAAAAAAGACGCCAGATATTTTAGAAGATAGCAACAGTGGGAAAGCATTCTGCCTCTAATTCTTTTTCCTCTTTTCAAGGAAGACTCATAAAAACATTGAAAAGACAGCTGGGGAATGTTTATTTTATTCTCTAAACTCTTTGACCTGGGTTATATTTCCTAGGTGATACTGTGGATAGAATGTCAGACCTGAAGTTAGGAAAACTCATTTTCTTAAATTCAAATCTGGCCTCACACTTATTAGCTACAGCATTTTAGTGACAGACTCATCTACCAGAGCTCAAGTCCAATCTCATATACTTACTAGCTGAGTGACCCTGGGCAAGTTATTTAACCCTGTTTGCCTCTGTTTCCTCATCTGTAAAATGAACTGGAGAAGGAGATGGCAAACCACTCAAGCATCTTTGCCAAGAAAACCCCAGATGAGTTCATGGAGAGTTGGATGTGACTGAAAAATGATGAAACAATGAATACTTTCTTTTAGAATTTCAGATCTAGGATGTGTGCCACTGACTCACAATCTTAGCTCAAGATAGCATGTTCTCACCATTTCATCATCACCTCTGCAATCACAGTGATTTCATCTTGGCCACCCTGTCTGTCTCCTCTCTTCTCTGGGCCCTAATAGGAAGGCTCTGGGGAAGGAGGAAGGAAACACCAAAATCAGAATGTGTCACCTCTCAGTATGTCCAGAAAGAGCTCTGAAATCACTCTCTTAGCACCACTGCAAAGGAAATTAATGGTTTTCCCAATAGAGTGATAAAGGGTGAATCGTGTTGAACTGTGAGAGAAAAGATCAAAGAGGCTAAATAGCAGGAGGGAGGTTTAGTACAGATAGGGGGCAGTGGGGGCAGGGGGAGGACACTTTATTTTTCTTCTCCAGGTACTTCCATCCTTATCCTAGCAGCTAAATGCACTGATCATTTTCTAACTGTTACCCTGTCCCTGATGTCAATACTATCCCTAGGATTCTGCTCTAAGGACCATTGAATTTTACTGGTTGTTATCGTTAATGAGCAATAGTCTGCCTGAAGGGGACAAAGGAATGTGATACAACTGGCACCAGTGCAAGCTATAGAGAGGGATGCCTTGCTTTAAAAAGCTGCTTTCTATTGTTGACTGGTGAAAATAAAATGATAAGATAAAGAAATAACATGTATATAATGTAAATATAGGAATATAAATGTGTAAAAATAAACATGTACATGTAAAAATAAAATTATAGAATGAATTAAATATATTAATTAATACTATTTATATTTGTATACACATCCACCCATACATATATATAAAACATATGCAAAGTCCAGCTGTATAAACAACAATATAAAGCTTCTTTGTTTCTTTTTCTTTCTTTCTGATCTAGAACTGTGATTAAATCAACTCTAATAATGTAGCCCTGCAGCTCATCCTTTTAGAGAGTTGCCCAGGTCCCTAAGATTGGCCCATGGTCAAACACTTAGGAGCAGTATCAAAAGTTGGACTTAACATCAAATTTGTCAAAGTTGGCCCTCCCACAATACCGGGCTTCCATTCAAAGACAGATGATAGATAGTTTGATAGAAAGACAGACAGACTGGCAGACAGATATATAT